>NC_035446.2:141443708-141743708 GCF_002127325.2 Helianthus annuus | reverse complement strand
ACAAATCCATTTGAAGTGACCCACTTCTCTCTAACATAGGTGATTCCCATGAATCATTAAAAGCATCATGGTTATTTGATTTCCCAAAATCATTAACCTTAATATGCTTATCCTCACTTCAATGTCACTGATTAGAATGGACTAGGAAGTATATTTAACTCCCTTTCAGTTTTGGGGTACTCCCCCACAGTGACTCCGTTTTGGTAATATGATTAAGTTGTCCTATTGAACTTAGATCTTGGGATCTCCAGTCAACTAAGTTAGGTTTCCTCATATTCCCATTTACCACGGGCTTTAGTCCCATTCCTCTTGACGACGTTTCTACTAACTCTCTGCTTAAGCCTTTTGTAAACGGGTCCGCAATGTTATCCGCTGATCTCACATAATCAATTGTGATAACACCCGTTGAGAGTAGTTGTCGTATCGTGTTATGTCTACGTCGCATATGCCTTGATCCGCCAGTGTACATCAAGCTTTGAGCTCTACCAATCGCTGATTGGCTATCACAATGTACACATATGGCTGGCAAAGGCTTTGGCCATTTTGGAATATCTTCCACGAATTGACGTAGCCATTCCGCCTCCTCGCCTGACTTATCCAAGGCGATAAATTCAGATTCCATTGTGGATCTCGCTATGACCGTTTGCTTAGAAGACTTCCAAGCAATAGCAGCTCCTCCAAGTGTAAACACGTAACCACTTGTTGATTTGGAATCTTTATTATCCGATATCCAGTTTGCATCAGTGTATCCTTCGATCACTGCTGGTTGTTGGGTATAATGCAGTCCATAGTCTCTTGTGTATCTTATGTATCTAAGTACCCTCATGATAGCCTTCCAATGATCCGCGCACGGATTGCTGGTGTATCTACTTAGCCTACTCACCGCGTAAGCCAAGTCGGGTCTAGTACATGTCATTAGATACATTAGACTGCCAATAATTCTTGAATACTCTAACTGAGCAACTCCATCTCCTTTACTCTTCTTGAGATGTTGGGAGGTATCAACTGGAGTTCGAGCTACACTCGTATCTCCCGAGTTGAATTTTTCAAGAATTTTATCCACATAGTGAGATTGACTTAACACAAGACCATCTTGGGTTCTTATGATCTTTACTCCAAGAATCACATCCGCTAAACCCATGTCTTTCATGTCAAATCTCGCTTTCAACATGCTTTTAGTAGCTTTGATAATTTTATCATTATTCCCAATGATAAGCATATCGTCTACATAAAGGCATAAGATCACATAACCTTCATTTGTGTCTTTGAAATAAACACATTTGTCGCACTCATTTATTTTGAAACCATTGTCAATCATGACATGATCAAACTTTTGGTGCCATTGTTTTGGTGCTTGCTTTAAGCCATACAAAGACTTGACGAGTTTACATACTTTACCCTCTTGACCTGGGGTGGAGAAACCTTCAGGTTGCTCCATGTAAATCTCTTCTTCTAAATCGCCATTTAGAAATGCGGTTTTAACATCCATTTGGTGAACTTCCAAATTTCTTAAAGCCGCTATAGCAAGAACCAATCTAATCGAGGTTATGCGCGTCACAGGCGAGTAGGTATCAAAGTAATCTAGACCTTCCTTTTGTCTAAATCCTTTAATCACCAACCTAGCCTTGTACTTATCAATACTTCCATCAGTTTTCATCTTCCTTTTGAATATCCAACGATATCCAAGTGGTTTGCAACCAGGTGGACGATCTACTAACTGCCAAGTATGATTTTGCAATATAGAATCTATTTCATTTCTTATTGCTTCTTTCCATTGAGGTCCTTCTGAATAGGAAACCGCTTCGCGATATGTATTGGGCTCGCCCTCAACCATATAGCTAACGAAGTCTGGACCGAAGGATTTTTCAACCCTTGGCCTTTTTGTCACACCCCAACCGATGGCGGAATCATCGGGGCGCGGCACTGAGCGAAACAGATTGTTCAAAAGTTTCCATAACAACTATTTATATAATCCAGTTAAAGATACGTCCCATACCATATCCCGAATAAACAAACATGTCATTACAGATAATCATCCAAATAAGAAATTCTGTTCCGACAACTCAGATTCAATTATTATTACAAACAATTGTTTATTATTTCTAGACTCCCTAGCCTCGATTTCATCACCACGCACCTAAGCATCCTAGCAACTTAAGCACCTGTCACATACGTTAAAATAAAGTCAATACATAAAATGTAAAGGTGAGCATACAAGTTTGATAATAGCATATAGAGTTCGAATAGTTTACGCATAACCAGCACGTACACAGAGGAAAACGAAGCATGTTAATTATCGACATGGACCTATCGATACCAATGACTGCGGGTTGACCGTCCGAGACGGTTCGCAATACATGATTACCACCGTAATCCATGCAAGTAATTGTCCTTAACAACCCCCGTGTGAACGGGTGCTGAGTCCAAACTATAGTACTACGTCGTTAAGGCAGGTAGACAGCATTCCACGTGTAAACACAATCAACAAGCATTCATTAAGTCACGTAATACATGCATATTGGTTAGCATTCAAATAGTTTGAGTAGTGTGATCGTTTGTGTTTTGATATAAGCAACGTATGTAACACCCAAAAGTGCTAAAAGCAAGAAGGGATCGAGTATACTCACAGTGATTGATTATGGATTGAAGGGAGCGCTGAGAGTAGGGTTAGCCTGAATAGTTCGATAGCACAACAATGAGTAACGTGGAAAATAAGACAAGTGTGAATGGATCGAGTGGGCTGGTCGATCGAACGGTAGGTTCGATCGAACGGGCTGTTCGATTGGCTGGTATGTCCGGTTGGACAGTCCTGTTCGATCGGCCGGTAGGCTCGATCGGCTGGTCCATTTGAGTTGATTGTTTCTTCCTCTGGTGTGTTTGTGCATGGGCTGCTTGCTGCTGTTGCTGAGGCTGCTGTTGTGGCTCTTGCTTAACCACCCTGTTCGGGCACCTGTTTGCAAAGTGGTTAGGGTCACCACATGCAAAGCATACTCGAGCGTTGGCCGCGGGGGCTTGAGCTGCTTGTTGGCCTTGAGGGGCGGGAAGTAGAGCTTGGTTGACAGTAGCTTGAACTGGGGCTTGACGGGGACCATAGCGACAGTTCGCAGTGAAATGACCGTAAAGGTTACAGTGAGCGAAGAAACGACAAGCCAGACCCATTGGATGATGATAAGAGCATGTCGGGAAGAGTGGGTGAGGGCCTGTGTATGCACACTTCGCTGGCGGTGCATTGATCACTGGAGCTGAGCGGTGTTGTTGCTGTTGTTGTGCTGGTACAGCTTGTAGAGGAGCGGCAGTGGTTGCGGCAGCACAGCTCTTGTTGCTGGAGCTGTTGTTGTTGTGCTTCTTCTTTCTTCTTGACGACTTGGAGGGTTGAGCAGATGAGTCGGTGGGCGTTGCGGTAGCTTGGTGCAGAGACTTGGTTTGCTTATCCCAGAAACCAGACTTTACCCGCTTGTCGTTGATCTCAGCGGCTAGCAGGTAGGTTTCCTCGATCGTTGCTGGCTTGGAGGCGTGAACAAAATCTGCTACACCGTCTGGCAGAGCTCGGATATACTTCTTGATGGTCATTTCTGGAGTCTTGACCTGATGGGTACATATGATACTGAGCTGCTTGAAGCGAGCAGTGAGAGCAGCGTTGTCTCCGTCCTTCTGCTTGATGGCCCAAAATTCATCCTCTAGCTTTTGGCGTTCATGGGGAGGGCAGAATTCATCGATCATAATTGCCTTCAGTTCCTCCCACGTCAGCTCGTAAGCTGCATCATTCCCGCGCTTGTTTCGTTCAGCAGTCCACCAGTCTAGAGCACGGGACTGGAAGACGCCAGTAGCATTGAGAGTGCGGAGATTTTCGGGGCATCCGCTTTGTCGCAGAGTGACTTCGACTGAGTCAAACCAATGAAACATGGCGGTAGGGCCATCCTCACCGGTGAACTCCTTCGGTCCGCATGCTTTAAACTGCTTGAAGCTAAAAGCAGTCTTGCTTGAATCCTTAGGGTTCTCAGCTCGGGATTCTTCAGATGTTTTGCTGGCATTTTCATACACCTCACTCACGGCTTTCGCCACTTGCTTGGAGATGATAGCAGCAAGGCGTCTGTCTCTCTTTTCTTGGCGAGTCAGACGGTGACGTGATCCAGACGACGATATGGTCTGCAATAGACATCGTCACAGGACTCAACACAATGTAATCGAATCTCACCTCACCCGTCTACTACTATCTAAAGCTTAGAATCACGTCGAATTACGTAACATAAACACACAGATTCACAGATATACCTAATCATGGAGCACAAAAGCACATAGAACACATAGGTCACAAAAGCACATAAGCACGTAGAGCACAAAACACAGAAGCACATAAGTACCTAGGCATTTAATCACAGAAGCAGTCAGAAAACAGAAACCTATCCTTCAAAGCTCGTGTGTCGTTCGAATAGCATGTCGAATAGCATCGTATTAGCCTAACTTTGAATTGAGATAGAACAGCAAATGCGAGTCGTGTGTGTCGATTGAAATGATAGCAAAATCGAATAACATCCCAAAATATAAACACAAAACAGAGGAAGCACACATAAACACATAAAAATCAACGAGTCATCAGAGTGCACGGTTGCGGTTCTCAGAATCGAAACACATAAAATCGAGAGATAGATTGTCTACGGCTGCTAGACATCGACTACACAAGGCAATTCGACTATTCACAGTAGACTTGTCATCATTTTCGACTCTAGAGGTTGTGTTTCTGCCTCGATTCTTGGGCATTCCACACGCATACCCTAGGTCATACTTGTGAGTTCAGGTCGTTGGAGTCCATCGAATACCTTGGTGAGATAAAGTTCGGGACAAGTTGTCAAGGTTCGGGTTTCACCCCTGACTTAACGACCTTTGTTCCTGAGCTTTTAATAAAATAAAGGAGACTATTCATCAAAATATGGATTTCACTCCTGATTTGGTATAATCTCCCTTGTTTGTTGGTGAAAAATAATGAGATAAGCATGAATAAATGAATAACATCAACATAAGTCAGGCAATTTGGTCAGGAGTTTGCGGCTTTCACACCTATTCCTAACCAAATCGCTGATCTTTAATTGGAAATTCGGGTGCAGTGGTAGTGAAGATTTGCAGAATAAGGCACATAAACTTGGTCTGATGGTTCCTAACTATAGTCTAGGTCTCTAAGGCAGCGACCCGGACTAGGTCGTGTCTAAAATAATTCCCTATAGTTATGGCTCTGATACCAATCTGTCACACCCCAACCGATGGCGGAATCATCGGGGCGCGGCACTGAGCGAAACAGATTGTTCAGAAGTTTCCATAACAACTATTTATATAATCCAGTTAAAGATACGTCCCATACCGTATCCCGAATAAACAAACATGTCAGTACAGATAATCATCCAAACAAGAAATTTTGTTCCGACAACTCAGATTCAATTATTATTACAGACAATTGTTTATTATTTCTAGACTCCCTAGCCTCGATTTCATCACCACGCACCTAAGCATCCTAGCAACTTAAGCACCTGTCACATACGTTAAAATAAAGTCAATACATAAAATGTAAAGGTGAGCATACAAGTTTGATAATAGCATATAGAGTTCGAATAGTTTACGCATAACCAGCACGTACACAGAGGAAAACGAAGCATGTTAATTATCGACATGGACCTATCGATACCAATGACTACGGGTTGACCGTCCGAGACGGTTCGCAATACATGATTACCACCGTATTCCATGCAAGTAATTGTCCTTAACAACCCCCGTGTGAACGGGTGCTGAGTCCAAACTATAGTACTACGTCGTTAAGGCAGGTAGACAGCATTCCACGTGTAAACACAATCAACAAGCATTCATTAAGTCACGTAATACATGCATATTGGTTAGCGTTCAAATAGTTTGAGTAGTGTGATCGTTTGTGTTTTGATATAAGCAACGTATGTAACACCCAAAAGTGCTAAAAGCAAGAAGGGATCGAGTATACTCACAGTGATTGATTATGGATTGAAGGGAGCGTTGAGAGTAGGGTTAGCCTGAATAGTTCGATAGCACAACAATGAGTAACGTGGAAAATAAGACAAGTGTGAATGGATCGAGTGGGCTGGTCGATCGAACGACAGGTTCGATCGAACAGGCTGTTCGGTCGGCTGGTATGTCCGGTTGGACAGTCCTGTTCGATCGGCCGGTAGGCTCGATCGGCTGGTCCATTCGAGTGGATTGTTTCTTCCTCTGGTGTGTTTGTGTTTGAGGATTTGAACTTTTGAAGTTTTAGTTGTAGTATATGAGAACACAAAAATGTCCTTACCTTTCAGGTCGATCGATCGAACGGTCCGTTCGATCGGCCGGCTTAACCGATCGGCTGGGAACTTTAGAAGTGGTTCTCAACAGGATGTCGCTCGATCGAACGGACTGTTCGATCGGCTGGCATTCCATACTACGAACGAGTTGTAAAAATGATTAAGTGTTGAAGCATAGTATCTCATGATCCGAAGAGTAATGTTTACCAATCGAGTAGCGTATTCGATCGAACATCACTTCGTCAATAGTATACTTCATAAAAATTGAAAGTGTGGCACCATGTGCTATCCGATCGGTTGGCCCGGTCGATCGGCTGGCATGTCCGATCGGCTGGGCTGTTCGAATAGCCTAGCCGTTCGGCCAGCATTTCTGACCTGGTCGGCCTTTCGTCTAACACTTGGCTGTTTGATCACTTGTTGTCATATCGAGGTAGTTTGATAATGAGTTGAACTATGATATCCTTCGTCCCTACTCGCTTCTTTGGCTTGGACAGGAATCACCCAAGTCCGGCCGGTGAACGGTTCGGAACGTCGGTTTAGAGTTTAACCCGAAATCGGTGAACCTTGTTAATAGAACCCGAATCTTGAACCTCTTAACTGTTAGAATGATTAGTTAGCCGGTTCAAGCTCCGTTTCTACCGATTTTAAGGCTTCGAGTGTAAAAGGTTGAAGAAAGTTGGAATTTATTCATATAATGTCAAGATTTGTAAGAATCTTAGTTTGTTTATGTGGAAATCGGTCAGATCTAAGCTATTCATGGTTGATTGAGGCCAAAGTTTGGTGTTCTTCAAGAACACCATGATGACATCACTCAAGAACACTTAGATCTTGGTAATTTCACGGTTAGAAATCAAGTTTTGAAAGATAGAAAGGTGTAGAATCATGCAATGATCAAAATCGTACAAGAATTAGAGTGAAAACTTACCAGAGTTGAGAGAAATCTGAGAAAAGGTGAAGAAGAAGGCTGGTTCGGTCAGAGCTTTCCGAAAATGGAAAGTGTGACAATGACAGCCCTATTTATAGGCTCCAAAAGGGGAAAGTGGCAGCCGATCGGCCAGGAGCTCTAATCGAATAGGTTGCTCGATCGGCTAGGAAGATGCTAGCCGATCGGCTGGCCTGTTCGATCAGGATGTCTTTTGTTCGATCCGCGACACACTTTGAGTATTTCGTGACGATTTTCGATGTTTCGATTTCGATGGACGATGATACGAATACGATAGAGTTCCTAGTCAAATTACTTTCAGTCCCAATCACTATATCTACATACAAGCATCTACATTCACGTTTCGATGTCGGTTTCGATTGAGTTCGATTGCTTTTCGAGTTTTGATTCGACCTTTGATTGATTCGCTTGAATACCACAGCAAACATATAAATAAACACGCACAGGTAACACGTAAGGCACACACACACGTATAATAACACTAGAGTTCGCATAATTCGAGTCTCGAGTTTGATTGATGAATCGATTAGCTTGATTATTGATTGATTAACTTTATCGCATTGTTACTTCCTACTATTCACAGTCGTAAATCGGTCGCATTGATTAAACATTCGATCATTTCATTTATACAACACTTACTCCACATAATACAAAAGTAAAAAGAACATTAATAGTCAAATAAGTCAAAGTTGACTTAGACTTTGACTTTGACTTTGACTTTGACATTCGAAAACACGGGGTGTTACACTTTTGCTTCGCCTACGATCACTTTCTTCAACCTCAGGTCGTTCATGTGTCTTATCATTAACTACCTCATCAACTGGTGTAGATGAACTTTCACCTACTTCAAAATTAGGTGTTGATGACGTTACATGTGTTTGTCTTCTCAAAGGAAACACATTTTCAAAGTAAGACACAACGTTAGGATTCACCTCCATGATAGTGTTTATGTGTACATCAGGATTCTTGGACTCATGTACAAGAAAGCGATGTGCACTACTTTGATGCGCATACCCAATAAATATGCAATCAACAGTTTTGGGTCATATCCTAAGAGCCTTAGGAGGTGGTACAATCACCTTTGCTAGGCACCCCCACACTTTCAAGTATTTGTATGAAAGCTTCTTCCTTTTCCATAACTCATATGGAGTTTCGTCTCTCTTTTTGAGTGGTATCTTGTTCAAAAGATAATTAGCCGAGAGAATGGCTTCCCCCCACATTTCCTGGCTCACCCCAGAACTTATCAACATGGCGTTCATCATTTCTTTCAATGTGCGGTTCTTTCGTTCCGCCACGCCATTTGATTGTGGAGAATAAGGAGGTGTACACTCATGTATAATGCCACTTTTTGCGCACAAATCGGCAAAAGGTGCAACATATTCGCCTCCTCGGTCGCTCCGCAAAGCTTTTATCTTCTTTTGAAGTTGATTCTCAACTTCATTCTTATACAAGATAAATTTACTTATTGCTTCATCTTTACTTTTTAGTAAATATACATAGCAATATTTAGTACTATCGTCAATAAACGTGATGAAGTACTTATTTCCACCTCTTGTGGGTACCGCTTTTAAATAACAAATATCGGTGTGAATTAAATCAAGGGGTTCAGTTATTCGTTCAACCGATTTCGATGATGTTCTTGTAAGTTTGGATTCAACGCATGTTTCACATTTATAGTGTGAATCAATATGGAATGTTGGTATACCATTTAAATTGATTAAACGGCGTATTGAATTAAAATTTACGTGACCTAATCTACCATGCCATTTATTCGATTCAGAAAACTCAAGCATATAAGTAGAAGTAGTAGCAATTTTATTCATGTTCTTTTTGACAGCCATTACATTCAATTTGAACATACCATTTTGGGCATAGCCCTTGCCTACATACATTCCTCGTTTAGTTAGTAGAAATTGATCGCTCTCAAAAACTAAACGAAATCCAAACTTATTAAGTAACCATCCCGAGACTAGGCTCTTGCGCAAGTCTGGGACGTACAACACGTTGCTTAAAGTGAGCTCCTTCCCCGAAGTCCACTTCAAGATCACCGTTCCTTCACCCATGATGTCAGCGGTGGCTGCATTTCCCATATACAGCTTCTCTTCTCCAGAAAGCGCCTTGAAGGTGGTAAAGAGGCTTTTGTCTGCACAAACATGACGGGTCGCCCCCGTATCAACCCACCATCCTTTTGGAGTGTTGGTCACAGTATTGACCTCATCCATTATTGCGCTTTTATCGGAAATCATTGCCACCAAAGGCATTCCGTCTTCATCCACCATGTGCGCACGCTCACGCTTTGGTTTCTTGCATTGGTTAGCCCGATGACCCGGCTCGTCACAGTTGTAAAAAGTCCCTTGGAACGTTTGAGGTTTCTTTTTCATAACCCCTTTCTTCGGTCCAAGGTTGCTAGCCTTTGCTTTCCCTTTGTCCTTTTTCCCCTTGCCCTTATTGCCCTTAGAGGATTGCCCTGCTCAACCAGATTTGCGCTAGCACTAGTCTGCGCAAGTGTCACACCCCTAATTTCCACGTGTCACCGGTGGGCCCGGTGGGGAGTATAGTGACGTAGTTGGCATCATCATAGACAAACAACACAATATATAAATGCACAGCGGAAGCAAAGATAGATTCATTTCAACTTTAATAAAATGTAATATTAAATATCACTGATAGTTGAAACGGATCCACATGCGGATCAAAATAAAATAGGATATTGTTCAACAGTTTTATTGTCGTCCAAGCTTGCGAGACCTATTGTGGACGCTCTAGAAGACAGCCAGCCTATTACGTGTAGTACCTGCACTTAACCTTTTGGGAAAATACGTCAGTTTACACTGGTAAATACAATTTACCTGGCTCATTTTGAAAATGATTGAAAATTGATTTAAATGCACATGACATAAAATATTTTTATAACTTGGGATACTTATGCAATATAATCTTGTAAGGGATTTACATGTTACTCCGCGTTCAGTAGCCCGATCCGTAGACCGGGTTAAAGATTAATAGACACACCACAATATAGAGTTATACACTGACGGGTGTACGCCTACACCCCGTACTCAGGTCGTGGCCATCTCGTAAGATGATGCCAAGGATATCCGGGACATGGTCATTAACCCCCCAAAGGCTTCAAGCAATAAAACACCTTCAAAACAGGGTCATCTCAATAAATTTAACCACTATTCGATTAAAGAATTCAATGCCGGACCAAGCGGTATATTATATACCGTACCCCAAGCCCGTATAGGGAAAATAAGTTAAAAGTATTTACCTTGGTAAGTATGAATCACAATTAGCAAGTGGAGGTAGCTTTTACTGGGTCTCCTATTCTGGAACAAAGGTTTATAATAACCTATTAGATTCCTAACGGGTCTTTATTTAAGCCTAAGCTTAGACCGGTTAGTTTTAAGGACGATACGGTTCAAGCGCATGATTAAGCGAAGATCGGATAGAATGTGATTTAGACCCGACAAGTTTGAATACTTGTATAATTTGGGTATGCTAAATACATTCTGGATTTTGAGACAAAAATGATAATGTTTGACCCGTTTCGGTCAATTTATGCAAACTAGTTACATAAACCGAACCGAACGCTAAAAGAGCATTACGGGTAACCATAAGAGTTATATGCAAGTTCCCTGAGATAATATGCTTTAAATATGTTATAATATCAGTAAGATAACTTCTATTTTGCCTCATACGGATTTAAACTCAATTTGCGCCTCATAAGGGCATTTTGGTCATTTAAAAGATTATAAAAGGGTTAAATTGGAAATCTGAGTTACAGGTCTGGTTTATACAGTAAATATACTTAATTTGACATATTATATCAGTAGGGTATGATCCATATACAAAACTTATCATTTAAAATCAAACTATGCACCTTAGGGGTTGGTAATTTCACAAGGGCTTAAACGGTCAAAACTGGAAAACTGAGTTTAAAAACTTATACTTACTATTATTATATAAAAATATGCTAAATACATCAGTAGGTATAATCCTTATACGTTTAATATGGTTATAGTACATACTATGCGTTAAAAACGCTTAAAAAGGCGATTTAGAGCCGTTTCCGGGTTTTCAAAAGAAAGCTGATATTTTTATATTTCTAGAATGCTCAAAATAATTTATTTAACAAATAAAATCAGTAGAAAAAGGTTTGGGGTCAAAAAGATTTATAAAACTCATTTTATGGCTTAAAAGGTCAAAACCGGTATTAACCGAATCGAACTTAGAGACCTATGATACGATCAGCCAAAAATTAAATAAAAATCTTAAAAAATCCCAAAATATTATATAACATCAGTTGGTAAAAAGTTTGATATCAAAAAGTGGGCTTAAATAGGTTATACGCTAATTACGCCGTTTATTTAACATAAAGCTTTAGATTTACGATATCGGACATAACTCTAAATCTGGACCTCCAACTGATATCAAATTTTCGGTGCAAGTTTATAAATCAGTAATAAAGGTTTCTACTCTTTCACTTTTCCAAAAATCACGTTTTATATCAAAAAGGGCAAAATAGTCATATTTAAGCATAACCGGTAACATGCATATGAATCGGACAAGTGTTGAATCAAGTTGTAAAATCTCAGAGAGTTGCACATAATTAAAAATGGTTCAAAATAAGCTCTAAGGCAGATCTCAAACATGCATGCACGGATCCGAATCGAGAGTCAAAGAAAAAGTCATTTTATAAGACTTTCGGTTCCGATCCGGGTTTATACTAAAAATTGTCGAGTTGATCATGATAAAACATATTCTTCCATTCATTACAAAGTTATTTTGATGATCAAACTGATTGCATGTAACCTACATTACTATTTAGGCTAGATTTTACAAAAACACATTCTGTTGACTTTTTAAGAACAACTTTGACTCGACAATATTCATGCTAAGAGTGGGAATCAGAAAATACCCTTTTGAGGGTTTGTTTCCCACATAAATACCAACTTGTAGGTACTTTCAATTTGAGAAATGACTGAGCCATTTTCGTTTAATCAAAAAGTCAAACTAGAGTTACGATGAATTGACTTTCGGCTAATAATCTAAGCTAGAACGAATTAGAGAAGGTTATGAATGCTTACAAGAGTCCTAATGAAGCTTAGAGATCACTATGAAGCAGCCTTGTCGTCCAGAAAGCTCCAGATTAGCTCTTGTGAATTTTTGAAAGTTGTAAGTGTTCTTGGTTACTACTCAAGACCCAAATTGTGTTGATTTTGATCTGAATATAAGGTGTTTCAGATGTTGTGAGAAGGTCACAGGTGTCCTATATTGCATGTAATTCGATTGGAGGGCTTGGGAGGTGATGAAAAGCTGTAACCAACTCAAAATTCGATTAACTGGCAGCTGTCCTGATGTTTCTGTCGTTGTGCCTGGGACGCGGCCCGCGTAAGGGACTCCAGGCGGGCCGCCTGGAGTTTGCAGACTTCAAAAACTTGTTTAAATGTTGCAGTTTGGTCCCTGCTCTTTAGATACGAGGTTTTGGCCATTTATCTTGGCCCTTAGACCCTCAAACTTGACTTTTAAGGACCTTGGGACATTTACCAACATGGTAAAGTCCTCGGTTAAATTTGCGCTCACCCGAAAAGTCATGAAATTCGACGTTGACGCTTTTAACCCCTCAAGTACGGTTTTGGCCATAACTTTCTCATACGATAACGAAACTTCATGAAATTTTTACCACATATTCTAGTGAGTATATTTTATCATTACAAAGCTTCGGGTCTGCCAAAAGATCACTCAGAGGTATAAATTCAACATGTTGACACTTTTAGCCCTTGTAGTTTGTAATTCCTCACTTTCGTGCAATTTCCGCTTCGTATGACCCATGATTCATCCGTTTAGGGTTATAAACACTGTGTAGGGTTATTTTAGAGTCTATTTATCTAATGTTGACACTTCGGACCCTTATGTTCCATAGTTTCACTTTTTGTCAACTTTAGTCCCTCTAAAGTATGTTTTCACATATTCAAAGTCTATGACACGTGTCAATGCATTATTGGACGTAAATTTTCGAGGTGTTACATCCTCACCCCCTTAAAAGAAATCTCGACCTCGAGATTTACTGGAACAAATGAGGGTATTTTTCCTTCATCGTAGATTCTACTTCCCATGTGTATTCGGGACCTCTACGGGCATCCCACTTGACCTTAACAATGGGTATGTACTTTCTTCGGAGCTTCTTCACTTGTCGATCCTCAATCGACAATGGTTTTTCCACAAACTTCAAACTCTCATCTATGTGTATTTCTGTATGCGGTATGACCAGTGATTCGTCAGCGAAACACTTCTTCAGATTACAGATGTGGAACACATTATGTATGCTACTAAGCTCTTCAGGTAGGTTTAGCTTATAGGCAACTGATCCGACGCGTTCGATAACCTCAAAAGGTCCTATGTATCTCGGGCTCAGCTTACCTTTCTTACCAAATCGCATCACTCCTTTCCAGGGTGATACCTTAAGCAATACTTTGTCACCTACTTCGAAGTGAAAAGGCTTACGCTTTGGATCCGCATAACTTTTCTGCCTATCCCTGGCAGCTTTCAAACGATCGCGAATTTGGACAATCTTGTCCGTCGTCTCAAAAATAATCTCTGGTCCTATTAGTTGGACATCTCCAACTTCCGCCCAACAAATAGGCGATCTACACTTTCTACCGTATAAGGCCTCAAAAGGCGCAGCTTTTATGCTGGTGTGGTAGCTATTGTTGTAGGAGAATTCGATCAGTGGTAGGTTCTTATCCCAACTACCACCCAAGTCGATCGCACATGCACGTAGCATGTCTTCCAAAGTTTGAATAGTACGCTTGCTTTGACCATCAGTCTGTGGATGATAAGTCGTACTAAAATTCAAACGAGTGCCCAAAGATTGTTGGAAACTCTTCCAAAAATGAGACGTATATCTAGTATCTCTATCGGAGATAATAGATACAGGTATACCATGCAACGCTACAATCATATCAATGTATAATTGGGCTAACATATCGGAGCTATAAGTCTCCTTGATGGGTAGAAAATGAGCTGACTTCGTCAGTCTATCTACTATGACCCATATAGTATCATTCCCCTTTCTCGTCTTTGGCAACTTGGTGATGAAATCCATTGTCACCATTTCCCATTTCCACGTGGGAATTTCAGGTTGTTGAAGCAAACCTGACGGCTTCTGATGCTCAGCTTTGACTTGAGCACAAGTCAAACATTTAGCTACATGCTCTGCTACGGACTTTTTCAAACCAATCCACCAGTAGTTTGCCTTTAGATCCTGGTACATCTTATCAGCTCCAGGATGAACGGAATATTTGGAGTTGTGGGCTTCCTGGAGGATAACATCCCGAAGTCCTCCATAAACTGGAACCCATATTCGCCCATTCAGTCTTAGCATTCCGTCCTTGTCATAGGATAACTGTTCCTCAGTTACTCCTAGCTTTTCTTCAAAATAATTAGCTTCCAACACAGCTTCCTTCTGTGCAGCTAACACCCTTTCATTCAAATTATTCCTTATTTCTATGCGCTTGGCATTGATCCTTATCGGCTTTACTCTTTCTTTTCTGCTTAAGGCGTCAGCAACTACATTTGCCTTGCCTGGATGGTATCTTATCTCACAGTCGTAATCATTTAAAGTTTCCATCCATCGTCTTTGCCGCATGTTCAGTTCCTTCTGATTGAACAAATGTTGAAGGCTCTTGTGATCCGAATAGATCACGCACTTGGTTCCATACAAGTAGTGTCTCCATAGTTTCAGTGCAAATACAATGGCACCCAGTTCCAAGTCGTGGGTGGTGTAGTTCTTCTCGTGCACCTTTAGCTGTCGTGAAGCGTAGGCGATGACCTTGCCTCTCTGCATGAGTACACAGCCCATGCCAGTGTGTGACGCATCGCAATACACTACGAATTCTTCTATACCATCAGGCAATGTTAACACTGGCGCATTGCTCAATTTCTTCTTCAAAATGTCAAAGGATTCCTGCTGCTTAGGGCCCCAATCAAACTTAATCTTCTTACGAGTCAACGAAGTTAGGGGCGCAGCAATCCTTGAAAAATTCTCGATGAATCGCCTATAGTATCCTGCTAATCCTAGGAAACTGCGAATTTCGGTAGGAGTCTTTGGCTCCTGCCAATTCATAACTGCTTCTACCTTAGCGGGATCTACTTGGATACCACGCTCACTTACCACATGTCCAAGGAATTGGACTTCTCGAAGCCAAAATTCACATTTTGAAAATTTGGCATAGAGTTTCTCATGACGTAGAAGTTTGAGAATACAACGAAGGTGTTTCTCGTGGTCAGCCTGGTTCTTTGAGTAGATAAGGATGTCGTCAATAAAGACGATGACGAATTTATCCAGATAAGGCTTGCAGACGCGATTCATGAGATCCATGAATGCGGCTGGTGCGTTAGTGAGCCCAAAAGGCATCACTAGGAACTCGTAATGTCCATAACGAGTCCTAAACGCTGTCTTGTGTACATCTTCATCCTTGACCTTCAACTGGTGATAGCCCGACCTCAAGTCAATCTTCGAAAAGTAGCTTGCCCCTTGCAACTGATCGAACAGATCGTCGATCCTTGGCAAAGGATACCTATTCTTGATGGTGACTTTATTAAGCTCGCGGTAATCGATGCACAGACGCATCGATCCATCCTTCTTCTTGACAAACAAAATCGGCGCTCCCCAAGGAGACGAGCTAGGTCTAATAAAACCCTTAGCTAAAAGATCATCTAACTGTGTCCTTAACTCCTTCATCTCCGTTGGTGCCAACCTATATGGCGCTCTTGCTACAGGCGCCGCACCCGGAATGATGTCAATTCGAAACTCTACTTGCCTATCCGGCGGTAAGCCAGGTAGTTCTTCCGGAAACACTTCAGGGTATTCCGGAATGACAGGTATATCATCAATCTTTGGCTTTGGCTCATCAACAGTAACTTGTGCCATGTAAATGACACAACCCTTCTGCAGACATCTGGATGCCTTGAGCATGGACACCTGCTCAGGCAACCCATGCTGGGTATCTCCTTGAATAGTGAGTGACTCACCAGACGGAGTTTTAACTACCACTTGCTTTCTGTTGCACACAATCTGGGCTTGGTTGTGCGACAACCAATCCATACCTATCACTACGTCAAAACCGGCTAGCTTAAAGGGAAGTAAGGATAATGGAAAAGAGTGATTCCTAATGGATATAACACATCCATCTAAAACGGTTGAGGTGGTTTCTATGGTTCCATCAGCTAATTCCACTTCATACTTCACACTTAAGGCCTTTACAGGCAATTTTAACAACTCACAGAATTTATTATCTACAAAGACTTATCTGCTCCAGAGTCAAACAATACTCTAGCAAAAACATCATTTACAAGAAAAGTACCTGTAATAACGTTGTCATCTTGAACTGCTTCCTTAGCGTCCATCTTGAAGACTCTTGCATTGGTCTTCTTTCCATCATCGGTTTTCTTAGCGTTCTTTGGGCAATTCGTCTTAATGTGCCCCTTCTCGTTGCAACCGTAACATGTTGCATCCTTCAGACCTTTACACTTCAAAGTCGTATGATCCGTAGATTTGCAGATTCCACAGGATCTCGTGAGGGACTGCGATTTCGACTCTAAGCGACACTTCCCAAAATGGTTTTTCTTACAGGTTTTGCATTTGGGCTTATCCCCTGATTGTTGCCACTCTCTCTTAAATCCCGACCCTTTCCTGTGGTCGTTATTCCCTCGGTGTCTTTTCTCCGATCTCCGTGAGGTATCGTCCTCACGTTTCCTCTTATTCTCTTCCGAGTTCTTAAGTGCTCTCAATCTGACTACATCCTGGGTGAGAGAGAGAGATAGATCAGTTACTGATCTGAACGTTGTAGGCCTCGATGCCTTAACACTTGCCTTAATCTCAGGTGCCAAACCCCCAATAAAACGGGCAATCCTTTTCGGTTCTGGGGTTACCAGGTAGGGAACCATTCGAGATAGAGTATTGAAAGTGGTGAGGTATGCCTGGCAGTCTAGGTTCTTCATCACCAAGGATACGAAGTCTGACTGGATCCTTTCAACTTCATGTTGTGGGCAAAAATTTTCTTTAATAAGGGCTACGAACTGATCCCATGACATACTGTAAAGTGTGGCCTTTCCGGCAGCTTGTAAGAGAGATTTCCACCACGCCAGTGCGTCCCCTTTGAATGATTGGGATACGTACTTCACTACATCCCGATCAGCACACCCGCTGATATCTACAACTGTATCCATTTCGTCTAACCAGGTCATGCAGTCGACCGCTCCCTTCTCCCCAGTAAAGTCTCTGGGTTTACATGAGACGAAGTATTTATACGTGTAGGACTTACTGTGCGATTCATGTTTCTGCTTGATCTCCTTTTTCGGGATACTGCTGTGGTTAGAGGAGTGATTATCCTCATCATTCTTCTTTAGCTCGTCTTTCTTAGATGCATCCTTCTTAGAGAGTGGTTTGGTATGAGCCTCAGAATGATCCTTGGTCTTGGAATGTGGCGCGGACCGGGCCCTACTTCGGGTCCTACTTGGTTCACTATATTGCCTTTCAATGGCTTTGGCAACAGCATTTTCTTCTAATGCTTGTAGCTCCGCACCAGTTATATGTATTCTAGTGTTATCTGGTCCTTCCTCGGAGTGACTGTTTACTTCTTCAGACTTAGCCATGTGGTTTTAGGTGCTACATAAAAGTAAGGACAAGGTCTATTTAGAAACCTAACAGTATTATCGTTCTTGACGATTTATTAACCATGGTAATAAGAGCCATATTAGTTAATTTAATTAATTTCATTCAGGACTTTTTATTAGCAACTTTACCCTTGAATGAAATATATATATTGGCACAATAGGCCTAGTCACTTGGACAATTTCTAAATTCTGAATTCAGATTTTTATAGGATTAGGATTGTATAATTAAAACAAATAAATCCTTTGCTTGGCAGTGAGTCTGTAAACCACGGCTGCCTTTTTGTTTTATATGACATTAGTTATAACCCGTAGGCATTATGTCACAATCAAATATATAGAATACAAATTTGGATAGCTTATTAAAAAGAGTGACATGTGTGATTTTGCGGATCATGCTTTGCCAAGAATGTTAACATGTTTACAGATGTTAACAGATATTTGAATCTTTTAAATAGGTTCTACCATATTGGCCAGGTCTTTTAATATGACATTCAAGCTAGGTTTTACCTGTTTAAGATTCTTACTATTAAAATGGTAAATTAAAATAATAATTGCTATTTTTCATTTATTCGTATATTATATTTATGCATATAATTTAAAAATGAAAAACTTAAATTAACCATTTCAAATAGAATTAACTAACAAAAGTTTGCCCTAAACGGGACTTTTACTCAAATAACATACCCACGCAGGGGCTAAACTAACAAACAAACCCACGCAGGGGTTACACAGAAACAACATACCCACGCAGGGGTAGAACAGAAAGGAAAAACATACCCACGCAGGGGCAGAGTACAGAAATAAATGTCCTCGCAGGGACATGATTAAATAACTAGCAAACAAAGGATTTAGTAGTCCTTCTTGCCTTTTCCCTTGATCAAATCCACCATCTTCTTAAACATCCCACGATTATGCCGACGCTCTTCCCGCAACTCATGCCGCATCTCACGTCGCACATCATTTATCCCTTGCAGGATTTCTTGAACTTGTGGCGGCGACATCATCGGTGCCGGTGGTGGTAGCGTATATTGCGGTGGTTGAGGAGGCTGCGGCTGCTGATATCCATAGGATGGGTATCCATAGGTCGACTGTCCCGTAGTCCAGGGACCTCCAAAAGTACCCTCCGGATTGAGAGAGTTGTAGTTCGCGGCTACCCAGTAGGGATCCTCTGTATAGTTATATCCTGGGGGAAAAGTCGGCTCGAAGGGGTTATATGCGGCCGCGCTAGTATAAGCGGGGATTGGGTTCCCAAAATCCTGTGGTGGTGGTGGCGCGATTGGCGCAGATGTTACTTCTGAGACGGGATGCGAAGATTCTCCCATCTCTGGCTCCTCATGAAGTGGCGAGTATCGGCTGCTACCTGAATGTGGAGGGGTGCCGATGCGTATTCCCCCTCGTGTAGACATCCGTGCGTTCCTTCCTCTTCGCCTTGGAGGCGGAGGAGGCAAAACCGGAGGTGGTGGCGGCGGCGGAGTGACCACGTCGCGCCAGAAACCCTCAGAAGGATTCTGCTGCTGCTGAGGCTGCTGCTGGGAGTGCAATGGAGAGCTGTGATGCGACTGGTGTAAGGGGGAGTTGTGGTAGCTAGGGGTAAATACCCAGTCATGCTGCTTGAATCTCTCCTCATAACTGTCGGGACCATGGTGGTTTTGGAGAGGTATGTAGGATTGATGGGAGTTGTGGGGCTCATTTTCTGAATGAGGCCCAAAGGAGTGTGGGACAGAAGGTGAGGTACTCAGTGAGTGCCTTGCGGGTTCAGCGAAAGATCTCCAAAGGTTTCGGGCATCTGCGTTTTGGGATCCTGAAGGCGTTCGCCTATGCGAAGGGCCGGCTTCATGATCATGTGAGGTTGCGAATGCTCCTTGCCCCCTTCCTCTTCCTCTTACACGTGGCGGCATCTTGAACCTGTCAAAAATCAAACAAGTGGCACAACAAAATATATATAAGACAAAGTTAGAAAATAAAATAAATTTTGGATATTTCCTAAGTTCTTTGTCTAGACTCGAGAATCGAGGAATGTGCAATTGTGTAACTGAGATTAAACACAAAAGGCTAGTGTTTAATTCAATCAGTGTTGGCTCTGATACCAACCTGTCACACCCCTAATTTCCACGTGTCACCGGTGGGCCCGGTGGGGAGTATAGTGACGTAGTTGGCATCATCATAGACAAACAACACAATATATAAATGCACAGCGGAAGCAAAGATAGATTCATTTCAACTTTAATAAAATGTAATATTAAATGTCACTGATAGTTGAAACGGATCCACAGGCGGATCAAAATAAAATAGGATATTGTTCAACAGTTTTATTGTCGTCCAAGCTTGCGAGACCTATTGTGGACGCTCTAGAAGACAGCCAGCCTATTACGTGTAGTACCTGCACTTAACCTTTTGGGAAAATATGTCAGTTTACACTGGTAAATACAATTTAACTGACTCATTTTGAAAATGATTGAAAATTGATTTAAATGCACATGGCATAAAATATTTTTATAACTTGGGATAATTATGCAATATAATCTTGTAAGGGATTTACATGTTACTCCGCGTTCAGTAGCCCGATCCGTAGACCGGGTTAAAGATTAATAGACACACCACAATATAGAGTTATACACTGACGGGTGTACGCCTACACCCCGTGCTCAGGTCGTGGCCATCTCGTAAGATGATGCCAAGGATATCCGGGACATGGTCATTAACCCCCCAAAGGCTTCAAGCAATAAAACACCTTCAAAACAGGGTCATCTCAATAAATTTAACCACTATTCGATTAAAGAATTCAATGCCGGACCAAGCGGTATATTATATACCGTACCCCAAGCCCGTATAGGGAAAATAAGTTAAAAGTATTTACCTTGGTAAGTATGAATCACAATTAGCAAGTGGAGGTAGCTTTTACTGGGTCTCCTATTCTGGAACAAAGGTTTATAATAACCTATTAGATTCCTAACGGGTCTTTATTTAAGCCTAAGCTTAGACCGGTTAGTTTTAAGGACGATACGGTTCAAGCGCACGATTAAGCGAAGACCGGATAGAATGTGATTTAGACCCGACAAGTTTGAATACTTGTATAATTTGGGTATGCTAAATACATTCTGGATTTTGAGACAAAAATGATAATGTTTGACCCGTTCCGGTCAATTTATGCAAACTAGTTACATAAACCGAACCGAACGCTAAAAGAGCGTTACGGGTAACCATAAGAGTTATATGCAAGCTCCCTGAGATAATATGCTTTAAATATGTTATAATATCAGTAAGATAACTTCTATTTTGCCTCATACGGATTTAAACTCAATTTGCGCCTCATAAGGGCATTTTGGTCATTTAAAAGATTATAAAAGGGTTAAATTGGAAATATGAGTTACAGGTCTGGTTTATACAGTAAATATACTTAATTTGACATATTATATCAGTAGGGTATGACCCATATACAAAACTTATCATTTAAAATCAAACTATGCACCTTAGGGGTTGGTAATTTCACAAGGGCTTAAACGGTCAAACTGGAAAACTGAGTTTAAAAACTTATACTTACTGTTATTATATAAAAATATGCTAAATACATCAGTAGGTATAATCCTTATACGTTTAATATGGTTATAGTACATACTATGCGTTAAAAACGCTTAAAAAGGCGATTTAGAGCCGTTTCCGGGTTTTCAAAAGAAAGCTGATATTTTTATATTTCCAGAATGCTCAAAATAATTTATTTAACAAATAAAATCAGTAGAAAAAGGTTTGGGGTCAAAAAGATTTATAAAACTCATTTTATGGCTTAAAAGGTCAAAACCGGTATTAACCGAATCGAACTTAGAGACCTATGATACGATCAGCCAAAAATTAAATAAAAATCTTCAAAAATCCCAAAATATTATATAACATTAGTTGGTAAAAAGTTTGATATCAAAAAGTGGGCTTAAATAGGTTATACGCTAATTACGCCGTTTATTTAACATAAAGCTTTAGATTTACGATATCGGACATAACTCTAAATCTGGACCTCCAACTGATATCAAATTTTCGGTGCAAGTTTATAAATCAGTAATAAAGGTTTCTACTCTTTCACTTTTCCAAAAATCACGTTTTATATCAAAAAGGGCAAAATAGTCATATTTAAGCATAATCGGTAACATGCATATGAATCGGACAAGTGTTGAATCAAGTTGTAAAATCTCAGAGAGTTGCACATAATTAAAAATGGTTCAAAATAAGCTCTAAGGCAGATCTCAAACATGCATGCACGGATCCGAATCGAGAGTCAAAGAAAAAGTCATTTTATAAGACTTTCGGTTCCGATCCGGGTTTATACTAAAAATTGTCGAGTTGATCATGATAAAACATATTCTTCCATTCATTACAAAGTTATTTTGATGATCAAACTGATTGCATGTAACCTACATTACTATTTAGGCTAGATTTTACAAAAACACATTCTGTTGACTTTTTAAGAACAACTTTGACTCGACAATAATCATGCTTAGAGTGGGAATCAGAAAATACCCTTTTGAGGGTTTGTTTCCCACATAAATACCAACTTGTAGGTACTTTCAATTTGAGAAATTACTGAGCCATTTTCTATTAATCAAAAAGTCAAACTAGAGTTACGATGAATTGACTTTCGGCTAATAATCTAAGCTAGAACGAATTAGAGAAGGTTATGAATGCTTACAAGAGTCCTAATGAAGCTTAGAGATCACTATGAAGCAGCCTTGTCGTCCAGAAAGCTCCAGATTAGCTCTTGTGAATTTTTGAAAGTTGTAAGTGTTCTTGGTTACTACTCAAGACCCAAATTGTGTTGATTTTGATCTGAATATAAGGTGTTTCAGATGTTGTGAGAAGGTCACATGTGTCCTATATTGCATGTAATTCGATTGGAGGGCTTGGGAGGTGATGAAAAGCTGTAACCAACTCAAAATTCGATTAACTAGCAGCTGTCCTGATGTTTCTGTCGCTGTGCCTGGGACGCGGCCCGCGTAAGGGACTCCAGGCGGGCCGCCTGGAGTTTGCAGACTTCAAAAACTTGTTTAAATGTTGCAGTTTGGTCCCTGCTCTTTAGATACGAGGTTTTGGCCATTTATCTTGGCCCTTAGACCCTCAAACTTGACTTTTAAGGACCTTGGGACATTTACCAACATGGTAAAGTCCTCGGTTAACTTTGCGCTCACCCGAAAAGTCATGAAATTCGACGTTGACGCTTTTAACCCCTCAAGTACGGTTTTGGCCATAACTTTCTCATACGATAACGAAACTTCATGAAATTTTTACCACATATTCTAGTGAGTATATTTTATCATTACAAAGCTTCGGGTCTGCCAAAAGATCACTCAGAGGTATAAATTCAACATGTTGACACTTTTAGCCCCTGTAGTTTGTAATTCCTCACTTTCGTGCAATTTCCGCTTCGTATGACCCATGATTCATCCGTTTAGGGTTATAAACACTGTGTAGGGTTATTTTAGAGTCTATTTATCTAATGTTGACACTTCGGACCCTTATGTTCCATAGTTTCACTTTTTGTCAACTTTAGTCCCTCTAAACCCTAGTTACCCCCGTAGACGTAGGTTACACACTGTGACCGAACCACGTAAATCTCGTGTCTATTTTTTCTTATTGTTTTTGTTTATTGATCGTGTGTGTGATCTAAATCCTAACATGGGTGGGGGTGAGGGGTTATGTTTTTTAGGTTTTTTGTGGGTTGGGGTGGGAGTGTTTAGGTTTTTGGGTTGTGGTGGCGTGGGGTGGGTGGGGGTGGGTGTTTTGGTTTTTGGTGATGGTAGGATGGGTTTATTTTATTGTGTTCACATTGATTCTCGTGGTTTTTACAATAAAAGTGGTTTTCGCATTAATCTTAACCCCCCCCCTCTCTCTCTCTCTCTCTCTCTATATATATATATATATATATATATATATATATATATATATATATATATATATATATATATATATATATATATATAGGATTAGGATCATGCGTGGACAACTTTTTAAGAGTGAACTGAGTAAACTAATCTTGACCCTTGATCATTTTTTAGATTAAAAGGGTAAGATTGACATTAGCCAAATACTTTTAATTAAAATCCCTTAATTTTCTGATCTCTTAACTCTCTCTCTCTCTCTCTCTCTCTCTCTCTCTCATTTTTAATTATTTCTCCATTATTAATTAATTATAAGAGATTGAAGGGATAATGTTTCTTTTAAATAAACTCTTATGTTTCTTTTAAAATTAAATATTAAACCTAATTAAATTATGTTTTTTAACATATGTGTATACAGGTCAGTATATACAAGACTTATACACTTGTGTATTATTAAATCTTGTTCCACGGGTAGGTATAAACCATATTTATACACTTATGTATTATTCAAGTACATATGTGTATACAGGTTAGTATACAGTTGTGTATTATTCAAGTACATAGCGTATACATGTCAATATATACCAGACTTATACACTTGTGTATTACTACATATTGTTTCCACTATACATCTTTTCATCAAACATTGATCTAACACATATATGTATAGAGAATGTAATTAAATATTTTTAGTCATCTTTTAGATGGAACAATATTTGATAATGTTTGTATTTTTTTTAAATTATCAAATATTAAGTTAGGTAATATGTGAAATAAAAAAATATAGAGAATGTAATTAAATATTCTTTTAATTGGAAAGAGAAATCAGGAAAAAGAAAAAAAATCAATTAATTAAATGAAGATAGAAAAATACCATTGTACCCTTGTGTCTATTAAAATACATGTAAGTTACAAAAAATAACTAAAATCTTGCCACTAAAGAAAAAATCCGGATCTACAAAATCAATGGTCAGGATAAGTTCATTTTGTTCACAAATAATATATATATATATATATATATATATATATATAGAGAGAGAGAGAGAGAGAGAGAGAGAGAGAAAGAATAATGTACAAAAGCCCTAATCATACTTCACGTAGGCGACTATCCTGACCGTCAGATCTTTTTTTATTAAAGCGTGATTATCCATGCGTAATTTTTAAGTTGATTATCCATGCGTGATTAAGTACCCATGCGTGATAAGTTGATACATGCGTAATTTTTAAGCCATGCGTGATTATCTCTGATCTGACGGTCAGGATTGTCCCGTACATTAAGTACGATTACTCATAATGTATGTTAACCGCGCTATATATATATATAGGAAGGTTCATTTGAGAAGAAAAGTTAATTGAGAAGAAAAAAAACAAAGGGTACAATTGTAAAACATTAAATATTTTTTCACTTATCTCATTTATTATCATCTTTGACTAATTAATTAGTCATAAAAACTATCATCCTTCACACTAATGTTTTTTAAGTACACACATCAAAAGTTATCCTACACCTTTCGAAAATTTACCCTACACATGTTGAAATTTATCCTACACAACCCGTAATTTATCATATACACATTGTAATTTATCCTACACTCTAAATTATTTTATTTTTATTTATTTATTTTTTTGA
Source organism: Helianthus annuus (assembly GCF_002127325.2). Lineage (NCBI taxonomy): Eukaryota > Viridiplantae > Streptophyta > Magnoliopsida > Asterales > Asteraceae > Helianthus > Helianthus annuus. Next base: position 141,718,301 of record NC_035446.2, on the reverse strand, counting down.
AAAAAATATATAATTTGAAGATAAATTACAAATTTTAATATAGTTAGCTATTAAAGAGGAATCTACTAATTAATGATCTTTATAGTTTTACCATATTACCCTTATAGTAATATTAAATACTTATATTAAATAAAGTAAAATGAAACATTTTTATTGGTTGAAATTTTTTCTTTTTACAAAAAGTTTCTTCTCATTTGAACTCTTCACTATATATATATATATATATATATATATATATATATATATATATATATATTCTTATCTGGTTGTTCAAAGCCTGCCTACTTTTGATGACATGAGATTCAAGACCCCCCTTAAATAAAGTAAAGGCAGCTGATCCCGATACCTTCCACCTACAAAAGCAAGAATGCAATCTCGAGTACGTCCCTCTTATCTTATTTCGGAGAAATTGAATAAGAAAGTGATGTTCGAAAGGAAACTTGGAAGGGCGGGCAAGCACAAGCAAAGCCATTCTCGTTCACTCGTTATTAGTCACTCATTCCCATGCTAATGTAGGTAGAGAAAGAATGAGACAAAACAACAGATTCATTCTTGAGTGAAACTCCCTATATATATATTCACTTTATGACTTTTGGGACTTAGAACCCAACATCCTTAAAAGAGAAAGCCTCTAAAGGGTATAATACATCAACTTAAAAAGTATCGAACGTGTTTGGCATATATCAAATTTACACTATCTTGCGACTTATATTTGATATATGTTATTATGCAGAGATTTGAGTTTTAATAATTTGACCGGTGAGATCCCATCATCTTTTTCCAGTTTGAGTCATGCCGACATGTATGTGAATTATCTTCAGCTATATTTTCTCTACTTCTATTTAACAACTTAGATGGTTTCTCTTAAAAGGTGAGTATTTAATAGTTATTTTTTTTATTTAACTAGGTTTTAATGCTGCGCGCCGCGTTGCGGCGCGACAAAACTAAGTCATTGTAAAACTATTTGTTGCGACAAAATACTTGGTTGTTATTAAAGCTGTGCTATTTAGTGTCTTATTTTAAGTTGACAAGTGGAGTTTTCATACAACAGAACCGTTGGTAGCACGCGAGTTAGTAACTCCTGGCGATGGCGACTATTGCGATATCTAAGCATCCACTAACCCAACAAATAAGGAATAAGAATTGTATAAATACAATCAGAAAAACGTGTGAAAGAGGAGAAAAAGGAAGATGACGTGAAGTTATGTAAGCATAAAAAAAAAAAAAAGACCCGATGATTTGAACTTGGGTCTCTTTAAAACACATACAACCACAAAACCACTCCACCATGATGAATAATCTAACTAACTTTGAAGAAAATGAATATATATATATACACACTTAAAAAGGGAATAGGGGAAAAAAGTCAACAAAAGATGGCATGAAGTTAACTTGTATAATGTGGGTATGCCAAATACATTCTGGATTTTGAGACAAAAATGATAATGTTTGACCCGTTTCGGTCAATTTATGCAAACTAGTTACATAAACCGAACCGAACGCTAAAAGAGCGTTACGGGTAACCATAAGAGTCATATGCAAGTTCCCTGAGATAATATGCCTTAAATATGTTGTAATATCAGTAAGATAACTTCTATTATGCCCCATACGGAATTAAACTCAATTTACGCCTCATAAGGGCATTTTGGTCATTTAAAAGATTATAAAAGGGTTAAATTTGTAATCTGAGTTACTGGTCTGATTTATACAGCAAATATACTTAATTTAACATGTTATAACAGTAGGTTATGACCCGTATGTGAAACTTATCATTTAAAACCAAACTATGTCCCTTAGGGGTATTTTGGTAATTTTACAAGGGCTCAAATGGTCAAAACTGGAAACCTGAGTTCAAAAACTTGGGTTTACTGTTATTATATAAAAATATACTAAAAACATCAGTAGGTATTAACCTTATGTGTCTAATGTGATTATAGTGCGTACTATGCGTTAAAAACGCTTAAAAAGCCGATTTGGAGCCATTTCCGGGTTTTTAAAAGAAAGCTGAGATTTTTATAATTCCAGAAGGCTCAAAATATTTTATTTAACAAATGAAATCAGTAGAAAAAGGTTTGGGGTCAAAAGGATTTGTAGAATTCATTTTATGGCCGAAAAGGGCAAAATCGGTATTAACCGAATTAAACTTAGAGACCTACGTTATGCTCAGCCAAAAATTAAATAAAAATCATCAAAAATCCCAAAATATTATATTACATCAGTGGGTAAAAAGTTTTATATCAAAAAGTGGGTTTAAATTGGCTATACGCTAATTACGCCGTTTACTTAACACAAAGCTTTCAAATTACGATATTGAGCATAACTCTTAATCTAGACCTCCAACTGATATCAAATTTTAAGTGCAAGCTTATAAATCAGTAACAAACGTTTCTACTCTTTCACTTTTTCAAAAATCGCGTTTTATAGCAAAAAGGGCATAATAGTCAACTTTTAAACATAAACCGGAAACATGCATATGCATCGGATGAATATTGAACCAAGTTTTAAAATCTCAGAGAGTTGTACATATATGAAATTGGTTCAAAATAAGCTCTAAGGCAGATCTCAAACATGCATGCACGGATCAGAATTGAGAGTCAAAGAAAAAGTCAATTTATGAGACTTTCGGTTCCGATCCGGGTTTAGACTGAAAATTGTCGAGTTGATCATGATGAAACATGTTCTTTCATTAATTACAAGGTTATTTTGATGATCAACCAGGTTGCATGTGACCTACATTGTTAATTATGCTAAATTTTGCAAAAACACATTCTGTTGACTTTTTAAGAAAAGCTTTGACTCGACAATCATCATGCTTAGAGTGAGAATCTGAAAATACCCTTTTGAGGGTTTGTTACCTACATAAATACCAACTTGTAGGTACTTTCAATTCGAGAAATGACTGAGCCATTTTTGTTTAATCGTAAAGTCAAACTAAATTTACGACAGATTGACTTTCGGTTAATAAACTAAGCTAGAACGAATTTGAAAGAGTTATGAACACTTACAATGGTCCTAAATAAGCTTAGAGATCACTAGGAAGATGCCTTGATGTCCAGAAAGCTCCAGAGATGGTCTTGTGAATTTTTGTAATTGCAAGTGTTGAATGTTGTAAGCTTCAAGACCCCTTTTATGCAAACTTTGATCTCATTTGAAGATGCCACATGAGTCTCTGATGTTGTAGGATGGTTACAAGTGCCCCTAAATGCATGTAATACCATTGGAGAGTCCCTAGTATCGATGCACAGCTGTTAAGCACCGGAACAGACCTGAAAACTGGCATCTGTGCGTTTTCTGTCGCTGGGCAGGTCATGCGGCCCGCTTAAGGGTGCCAGGCGGGCCGCCTGGCTTCTTCTGATCCACAAAAACTCTTTTAATGTTTGCGTTTTGGTCCCTTGTCCTTTGTTACGTGGTTTTGGCTATCTATCTTGCTCATTAGACCCTCAAACTTGACTTTTAAGGACCTTGGGACATTTACAAACATGGTAAAGTCCTTGGTTAACTTTGTGCTCACCCGAAAAGTCACGAAATTTAACGTTGACGCATTTAACCCTTCGTGCACGGTTTTGATCATAACTTTCTCATATGATAACGAAACTTCATGAAATTTTTACCACATATTCTCGTGAGTATATTTTATCATTACAAAGCTTCGGGTTTGCCAAAAGATCACTCAGAGGTATACATTCAACATGTTGACACAATTAGCCCCTGTAGTTTGCAATCCCTCAATTTCTTTCATTTTTTTCGCTTTGTATGATCCATGATATATCCGTTTAGGATTATAAACACCATGTAGGGTTATTGTAGAGCCTATCTTTCCATTGTTGACACTTTGGACCCTTATATTTCCATAGTTTCACTGTTTGTCAACTTTAGTCCCTCTAAAGTATGTTTTCACATATCCAAAGCCTATGCCACGTGTCAATGCGTTATTGGACGTAAATTTCCGAGGTGTTACAATTTATACAGCTCCCGGTTTGAAACAGCCAAAAACGAATTAAATGAGAGGTTTAAATTGCATTAAACGTCTTCAATGCAATTTAATACGTCATTTAATTCTCAGTCAAAGCTTATTAACTCGTCAGTTACGAAGTTGGACTGAAACTGCACTGTCATTCAATGCTGGAAGCTTCTGCGCGCGCGTGCGCGCGCAAGTCACCCTGGTGTGCGCGCGCCCAGGTCTGCATGACCATGCGCGGTGCGCCCTCTTGGCTCACTGCCATGCGCGCATACGCCACGTCACCATGCGCAGTGCGTCCTCTTGGCTCAAGTCCATGCGCGCGTGCGCCACGTCACCTGTGAGCCTATACGAGCGCGCCACACAGTCGCGCCGTATTGGCTCACTCTGGTGCGCCGCGCACGACACAGCAGGACCCATGCACCATGCGCGCAACCGCGCGCCTCCGTGCCATGTGTACTCGCGTGCGCATGCGCATGACTGCCACGTCATGCGCCGCATACCTACCACTTGGTCCTTGCAACCCTTGTGCTCCACCACGCGCACGCGGTCAAAAATACAAAGGCGGCGCTCAAGCGGCTCGCAATGCTGGAAGCTTCTGCGCGCGCGTGCGCGCACAAGTCACCCTGGAAGCAAAGTGCGCCATCAAAGCGCCTTATCACCCACGCCACACGCGCGCGTGCGTGCGTTTGCGAGTGCGAGTTAGGGTGCGGAGCACCCTTCGTGAGGACACTAGTGTGTGCTTCCATGAAACAATAAGGATGGAGAGTTCCACCTTAAATACCCATTTAAGTTCCATCTCTCATCCGATGTGGGACAAGGTGCGACTTTCCCTTTTGTTTCAGCATTCAATGTTTCAAACACCCAACTTTGAGCATCGATATCTCATTCATCTTAGCTCGGTTTTGGACGTGGTTTAGTTCGTTGCGAAGCTCTTCCAACATAGAACACAAACCCACAAATAAATACATAAAACCTGCTCATTTTATTATATTTATTTCTAGTCCAAAATAGGAAAAAATCATTTTCCTATATTTGTGAAAAATGCTATTTTCACATATTTATCCAACAGGACCTAGGGTGTAGGGATGGGCCTATATATAGAAAAAGTGTAAAATACATTACGGCTTAACATACATCACGTACGCCAACATGCGTGATTTTTGTATATAAGATGCGTGATTATTGTTCTTTTTCAATTAGCCCGGGTTTGATCAATTTCGTCCAATTCGTTTTAATTTTCTTTTCGTTTCACTTCAAATTGGCCATTGTTCAGTCAATTTCATCGAATTGAGTTCAAATTTATCGTTGATTTTGAAAAGTTTCATCAAAATGTCGACCCTCGAAATCAAATTGTAGAATAGAGGATGAAGGGACATGACCAAGCTTTGATTCGATTGGAGTCAGAGGGTAGTAACAATGATTTCAGATCGTAGGACAGGGGATGCGATTTTTGAACTGGGAGTAGGGCATGCGTGATTAACGTGCGTGATTTTATGTTTTCAATATGCGTGATTAGGATTTTTGAGGTTTATAACGTGTGTGATTTTCAAATGATCGTGCATAATTCGTGACGTACCGGTCGTATGTTAAGCCGTAATGTACGTTAACTGGCCTCTATGTATATATATATATATATATATATATATATATATATATATATATATATACTAGGTTAGTTCCCCGTGTGTTACACGGGTTGAACAATTTAAACTATTTAATAAATATTTCTTGTAAATACAAACTAAAGAGGGAGACATTTATATACCAATTGACATAAATAAGTTAATACAAAGATGATGTATATTAGCATTACAAAATATATAATAAAATAAAATAAAGAATTTCAAATAATGTCATGTGACACCCTCTCCTTTAATCTTACAATTTTAATTTATATAGTATTTTATTTTAATATAATTTTTAATTACTAATACGTGTTTTATATTCATAAATCTATTGTTTTTCATCAATTGGTTGTTCGATAAATGAATATGTTTTTTTTTTGTTCTGGTGTTAATATTTTTGTTATAATAATCTAAATATATTAGTAGTAGATTACGTTTGAAGTTGATAAGGTATTAACCATTTGAAGTTGATTATGTTTTTAAAGTGATTTTTCTTCTTTGAAATTATAAACTTATCTTTACTATAAAATATATAATTTATAATCATTTGCTTTTATATGTTTTTTAAACGGATAAATAATAATAAAATTAAATTGATATGTGAAGGGAATTTCAGGATTATCATCATTATTATTATTATTATTATTATTATTATTATTATTATTATTATTATTATTATTATTATTATTATTATGAATTTAGGGATTAACTATGAAACTAAAAGGATTATATTTTAGGAGGGAAAATATATTTCTAGATAGTCTCATCGATTGCCATATGTCTCAAATTGATTTACTTTATTATATGTATAGATGTATATGTGTGTGTATAGAATTATTAGATCAATAAGAAAGAACTGGGAATCACCTTCTATCCGTTGAATGATCTTTAGGAACTGTAGATATATTATATTATTCCTTTAGAAAACGTGTGGCCTAATCCTGCATGAATGGCAAATTAAATTATTCATTCAATGTGTCGGTTAATAACTAGAAGCTCGTAGATTGGCCTTTCTTGTCATACTATTAAAGATACAATAGATAAAATAAATTGCTAATAAAACCAAAATTGGTCGTTCTTGTCACATTATAAAATGAAACTGCAAAAAATCCATAAGCGTAAATATTCGGTGCACTTGCTAAGATGGTTCGCGCTAAAAAGAACAAGGCGGAATCAAATCTATATCTTTTGACCTCTTTTTGTCTAAGTTAAAAAAACTTACAAACAACGCCTAGAAGGGTGAGATGAGAACGAACCTTACCTTTATCCTGTGCAATGAAAATAATACTCCAGATGAGATTTCCGGCTAAAAACGCCTTATTTTTGAAGTCCAAGTAATATAAAGTGTATTTTCATAGTTGGAGAGAAAAAAAAAAGGACGGAGAAAGGGTTGGATTAGTAACTAGAAAGTAAGGAGAAAGAGGATGTCAAATAACATAAAGATCATGAATTACCTAGAAAGTAACTAGCACCCGACACCAAGAAAGAAATACAAACAAAAGAATAGGCCGGGTAGGCTAAGACACCAAGACTATGTTAGTTTTGGTTTGTCTTTACTCCCCTTCCGCTCATCTGAGAGAGTATCCACACTTTTTACAGGGTAAATTACATTTTTCGTCCTTTATGTTTGTCTCGGATTGCAATGGATGCCCTTTAACTTTAATAATTACAGTCACAATTATTTATTTGTAAAACTCATTACACCCTACGTCCTTTGACCATAACCCAGTTAATTTTTCTAGTTAAATCAAGTCACATGGATCTCACATTAGGGCAAATTAGTCTTTTCACCCAAAAGCACCCCTGCCACCACTACCCACCACTGTCTTTCTCTTCCCACGCCTATCTCTTCTACCAGGAAGTCCAGAACCCACCCTCACCACATCAGAATCTTCGTGTTTATCAGAAGCCATTAACAATTCAAACCAAAGAAATATAATAAACTGGCTTGTAGCACTAAACATTTTATTTTTAAACATTCTGCATACAAATTGAGTTAATAATATATTTCATTTTCTAGAAAGATGGTTGCTCGAAACTACTTGGATAATGATGCATTATCATTATATAGCAAATATATTTCATTACTATCTCAGTATAAGTGTTAACAAAAACATTCATCTGAAACAAAATCTGAAAGTTGAAGCTTACAATGGGTTGAGAAAATTCGTAATTTAGATGTATACATTACTAATAAATTGAAATCCCCATTTCTGATGCATACATCAGTGTCTTCGTTTCTGCAATTCCTATTTTAAGCGAGAAAAACCCAATCAAATTAAACCCCCGCTATCAAACTTCTGATGCGAATGGCCGGCCAACACTAACTCGGAACCTGCAAATCTACACAAACAACAAACAAGTCTCTGGTCAAAACTCGATTTCAGATCTGTTTGGGGTTAGGGTTCAAATATGGTGAGGGTGAGTTGTGGTGGCGGCGGGTAGAGGTGGTAGGTTGTGGGTGTGTTTGTGTGGTGAGGTGGTGGTAGGTTAGGGGTGCATGTGGTGGCAGGCGGTGCTTATGGTGGTGATAGAATGTTGAGAGAGAGAAAGAGAACTCATGGTGGGTGTTTGGGTTAGCTTATTTTGGCAGGCGGTGCTTATGGTGGTGATAGAATGTTGAGAGAATGTTGATAGAATGTGGTGGCAGGCGGTGCTTATGGTGGTGATAGAATGTTGAGAGAGAGAAAGAGAACTCATGGTGGGTGTTTGGGTTAGCTTATTTTGGAGCAAACTTATAAAAGTTAATAAGTTGGTTTTTTGAGTGTTTGGGTTAGCTTATTTTAGAGAGTTTTGTGTGTATGAGAAGTCATTTATGAGAAGTTAGAATTTCTAACTTCTCACTTATGACTTATATAAGTTAATAAGTGATGTCTGTCGTTAAGGACATGCAAAACCGAAATAAACTATGTAGATAGAGTAAGTCGGATATCGAACCAGAGGAGGATTGTGGAAAGTGTGTAACGTTAAGTATTTATTAACTAATGCAGAAAAGTAAATTCTTGTGGTTTGATTTGTGGATTAACTAAATTACGAATTAAGAACTTGAGGTTTTAAACAATAGGAAAAAGAAAGGTTCCTCCGAATTTCAGGTTTGCAAACAAGTTCAGTTATGTGTTTAATCAAAACATTCACATAGACATATATGTTTAACCTAATTAACTAATTGTGATAACCAACGACTAAGTACTCCGGTCAATACATCACGGGAGGTTATCGAATGATTATCAATTACAATTACAAACCCTTACCCCATGTCAAATATATCCCAATTACTAGAACTCTCGGGAACTGAATGCTTAGAAATTAAGGTTAAATAAATGCAACCAGTTACAATCAGTCAATTGAATCCATGGTGAAAAGCATCGAATGCTTAGATCACCAAGTTACAATGATTAAAAACACATTAAAGTACCTAATTACACAAACCCTCCATCCGGAGGAAACCATAGAAAGACTAGCCGCTCATGGTGCAAGATTGCGTGCCCCTCTTGTCTGCCGTCGAAGATTGATGATGATCATATATGTTGATGTGTTAATATTAAAATCATCTCTCCAAAGTCGGCTGTGTGCGTGATGATGGATGATGTATGGTAATGTTCTCTTCTTTGTGTGGCGGCCCAATCCAAAAACCCATGAGATGTCTCTCGGCCCACCTAAGGTTTTTACAAGATTCTTTTTTTATATTTCCATCCAACATGCGTTGCCAATTACGTTCACCGGAGAACCGTAGCTTACGGTTTCTGATTTTTGGTCATTTTCTCATCAACCTACACCACTCGTAAGCTACTAATGGTAAACCATAGCCTACGATTTCATTTCTCTGTCCAACATTCCAAATAACACAAATGACTCGTAAGCTACGAGTTGTGTATCGTAGCCTACGATCGCGACATAAGTTCCTTTTTTTCCTTCTTCACTCATCTTTTAACAAATGACAAACTGGTCCCTGTACTTTGTCACATCATATTCTAGCATCTCCGAATTCTATCTCGACTCGAATCAATACCCAATCAACATGAGATATCTAGTTCAACATCCTCAAACACTCTCGCAGTTACTGTATTCAACGTACATAATTGCTTAAAACACAATAACATGCGTAATATAATCACTTTAACGCTTGTGTTTTGCACTCTCCATCACATCCCCATACTTTCATTGATTGTCCTCAAGCAACCATTACAGACAATACTCACCTTATTAACAAATCACCACTTAATCCCTTACCGAATTAACAATTTAAGGTCCCAAGTCATACCCGTCCCATAGACTGACACAATCGAGATTGACAATCTGACAAGTAAATTATTCGCATTTAAAACACTTTAAGACTTGCCTAACTAAAACTAGCATGCTTATGATGCTTCACACATGCCACACGCCCCTCACAATAATCACTCCTCTCGGTTTAATCAAGACTAGCGTGTAATGTGCTAGTATATATTTCACTCAAAACCAAATATGTTACCTTGCAGTCATAAGCTTGTATAGTAATCACACCTCCATTGTATCAAGTAACGTAGCACATATCAAAAGGACTTTTTGGTTTTGGGTTAAAGGGTAAAGGTAGGGAAATATATATATATATATTTTTTGCTTTATTTGGCGAACACAAATGAACATACCAAACCATGACAACTTTATTCACAATAACACTAACACTTTGGGTATTTTCACCCATTTACTCAACACAAACATAACAATGATTTTTTTTCTTTCTCTTTCTTTTTTTTTCTCTTTTTTTTTTCTTTTTTTTTTCATTTCTTTTTTTTTCTATTTTTTTCAACAAATATCTAACACATAATTGTCATTCATGGTTGATAGTCAAACGGGTCAAACGAGGTGTAACAAACGAAGGGTAAAAAGGCTCAACATGGTTAACTAAGGTGGGTGGATAAACGATCAACAAATAACACAATGGAAGGGATCCTAATGACTTTATCATTTATGTGCGTACGCTAAACCACAGTCTCGGCACGTATCAAACAACACAAGTTCTAACACAAAGCAACATATGGCCTACACTCGACAATTGAACCGTTATTGTAATTCAACTAACAATCTAGTAGGCTCAAATCTCTCACCGAACAAAAGGAATATGGGTTGCCGACACGTAGCATGTGTAATTCCTAAAGCATGTTACTCCTAGTTAGGCATCTCTTTTCAACTATTTTCTAAAAACCTGTCAGAAATACTCTCATGAAACTTAAAGGGACAACCATGACTAGGGATCTAAGTTAGTTTAATATCAGTAGGAACCCTCTAGCGATTGAAAATGTTGGTTTTCATGTAGTTCAAGCATACTTGAGAAACAAAAATTTTCAAAAATTTTCAATTTTTTCAATTTCAACCCTTCAAGCATTTAAGATCAACAATCTTACCAACCCTCTCTTGAGTTACCGCATCCCCACACTTGGGATACATTGTCCCCAATGTATGGTGCAATTTATAATCTAAACTCGAGAGATACCACCAACAAACCATGAACGACTAATAACTAGACAATTCAACACAAAGAAACCACTCCCAACACAAAATTTTCACACCACCAATTACACGAAAACAAATAAAACAAAAGATAGAGAGACACATGGACCTGATTAGTAAATCAGCAGTGTCGGTAGTGGTGCAGCTGCTGTGATAGGGTAGGAACGTAAACATCTCTTGGATTCTCTGATATCTCATCGGGGATGTTGCCAAACATCCCCACACTTGAATCCTTGCATCTGCGGGAATTAAACATAGTAACCTGCCAAAACAGAACCAACACCAAAACAAAAGAACAAATACAATACTCTACATCCTCGGGCTGCCTCCCGAGAGCGCTAAGTTTAAAGGTCTTCAGCCAGACCATACCTGATATACGCTACGGTGGTCTCAATGCACACTTACCCACTGTATTTCCAATGAATGCTCGGAATTTTACATGCCATCTCCATAGGTTTGTCAGTATAATTGGCATGTTCAGACTGCACCTGCGGGTTTTGCTAGTCCACTTCACGAGATATACCTTGATGTCTTGTTGCTTCACCCTTTTCATCTTCTTCCTCGAACTCTCTTCCCCACACTTGTTATTTTGAATGATTGATATGGGGAGAGGTTCGGTACACACATTCATCTCATCAGACTGTTCTGCCTCCTCATCCTCACACACCATCTGATCCACCAGTGACTCTTCATCACATAAAGGATTCATTGGTGTGGTATTATCCTCCACAACCTCCTCCTCTATGTGAGAATAATCTCTAATATCATCAGGTAATGGTGAAAGGCGTTCTTCTATTTCTATCTTCATTTTTAACTTTTGACACTTAGAAACTAGGCAGCTGATTCGATCTTCATCGGAAAGGTTGGGTGCTGATAAATACTGCTCGAGTTTGGACAAACTCGCTTCCAACATAGCAAGCTTTTTCTCCTCCTCGGTCTGATAAGCATACGCACCCTCGGGCATAGAATAATCGTCGGGATGATATTGTCGGTATCCCTGATACGGTTTTGAGATGTATGCATCCATCATTTTTTTATTCCAATACTCTGGATTTTCCAAATACACCGCGCACACATCCTCATCATAAGAAGTATGACAACGACCGCAACAGAAACATCGTCCATCCGTCCTTGGCTCATAATAAGCATCCTCGTCCCGATCATATCCATCCGAGTAATAATCATCCTCCACCGTTGTATCAGAGTCATAGAAATATGGTGGAGGGGAAGGATTATCATAGCAAGGCATCGGTGGTTCTGCCAATTTCGCTCTTTCCCGTTTAAATCGGGCCTCGTGGCAACCGATACACGGGTGAAGTGGTTCCCTACACAAAATGCATCTAGAAGAGCCACATAATATTGTAAGATCTTTCATCTTGCACAAACACAAAAACACAAGCACCATGCATAAATCTGAACAAAACAAAACAAAACAAAACAGACACTATTTTTGGATTTTTATTTTTTTATTTTTTACTAAAACTTAACACTAAACACTTTGTGCACGCCTCCCCGGCAGCGGTGCCATTTTGATGTCTGTCGTTAAGGACATGCAAAAACCGAAATAAACTATGTAAGATAGAGTAAGTCGGATATCGAACCAGAGGAGGATTGTGGAAAGTGTGTAACGTTAAGTATTTATTAACTAATGCAGAAAAGTAAATTCTTGTGGTTTGATTTGTGGATTAACTAAATTACGAATTAAGAACTTGAGGTTTTAAACAATAGGAAAAAGAAAGGTTCCTCCGAATTTCAGGTTTGCAAATAAGTTCAGTTATGTGTTTAATCAAAACATTCACATAGACATATATGTTTAACCTAATTAACTAATTGTGATAACCAACGACTAAGTACTCCGGTCAATACATAACGGGAGGTTATTGAATGATTATCAATTACAATTACAAACCCTAACCCCATGTCAAATATATCCCAATTACTAGAACTCTCGGGAACTGAATGCTTAGAAATTAAGGTTTAAATAAATGCAACCAGTTACAATCAGTCAATTAAATCCATGGTGAAAAGCATCGAATGCTTAGATCACCAAGTTACAATGATTAAAAACACATAAAAGTACCTAATTACACAAACCCTCCATCCGGAGGAAACCATAGAAAGACTAGCCGCTCATGGTGCAAGATTGCGTGCCCCTCTTGTCTGCCGTCGAAGATTGATGATGATCATATATGTTGATGTGTTAATATTAAAATCATTTCTCCAAAGTCGGCTGTGTGCGTGATGATGGATGATGTATGGTAATGTTCTCTTCTTTGTGTGGCGGCCCAATCCAAAAACCCATGAGATGTCTCTCGGCCCACCTAAGGTTTTTACAAGATTCTTTTTTTTATATTTCCATCCAACATGCGTTGCCAATTGCGTTCACCGGAGAACCGTAGCTTACGGTTTCTGATTTCTGGTCATTTTCTCATCAACCTACACCACTCGTAAGCTACTAATGGTAAACCATAGCCTACGATTTCATTTCTCTGTCCAACATTCCAAATAACACAAATGACTCGTAAGCTACGAGTTGTGTATCGTAGCCTACGATCGCGACATAAGTTCCTTTTTTTTCCTTCTTCACTCATCTTTTAACAAATGACAAACTGGTCCCTGTACTTTGTCACATCATATTCTAGCATCTCCGAATTCTATCTCGACTCGAATCAATACCCAATCAACATGAGATATCTAGTTCAACATCCTCAAACACTCCGCATCATCTTTAATCACCTTAGCATCACCGAATTATGCGTTTTACCTGCAATAACACAAACTCTCGCAGTTACTGTATTCAACGTACATAATTGCTTAAAACACAATAACACGCGTAATATAATCACTTTAACGCTTGTGTTTTGCACTCTCCATCAATAAGTCATTTTGAGAAGGAATCCCAAACACCCCCATGGTGAGGGTAAAAGTGAAAATGTGGGAAAGATTGAGAAGGACTTATATTATTTTATTTTTTAATTTTTGTATTAAAAAGGTGAAAGGACTAATTTGCCCTAGTATGGAATCCATGTGACTTGATTTAACTATAAATATTAACTGGGTTATGGTAAAAGGATGTAGGGTGTAATAAATTTTATAAATAAAGGATTGTGATTGTAATTATTAAAGTTAAAGGACATCCATTGCAATCCAATACAAACATAAAGGACGAAAAATGTAATTTACCCCTTTTTACATGTGCCACCACATATCTACGCACAAGTTCAAACCATCTCAATATTTCTAGCTCCCTTATCTTATCTAAGATGCGGACACTCCCTAGTTTCTCTCAGCAAAAACTTCATCCCAATACTTCATTCCTTAGGTGGTATAGGAGATTCTAAGTGTTTCTAGCTAGTCCGCTAATCGGAGGAGCGAACTTGTTAAAGTTAAATTCCGCTTGTGGGAGAACTGAGAAGTGGACTTTATATTTTGTTGATCGATTGTATAATTCTCATGTTTATTGAATATCTTATTTAAATTATAATTTAATTTAATTTTTCTTTAATAATTTGCAATATTTAACATTTAATAATAATCTAAATACACACTTATGTTTATTTTAATAATAAATGGTTTAATTATTAAATGTAGCTAATAAAAAGTGAGAAACGTACAGGGATCCAAATGTTTAATCTGGGAGGACAGAACTACAAAACTTCATATAGCAGCAACATTAATGGCAATTAGAAGGCACAAAATGGGGCGGTTCAGATCACAAGGTAGAAAAAGGTGTGAGGCAAGATATGTGAGGCAAGAGGCGAGAGAAATCGGTCACAAGATAAAAAGAAATAAATGGTAATTATTGTTATGCATTGAAATGATTAAAAAAACGAAACCTCCGACTGTCATAGAGAATAAAAAAGGATTGAAATCAAGAACTTGACAAAATAACATGGACAAAAACCATTTGCTCAAAATTGAAATGATTAAACAAATGAAACCTCCGACTCTCATAGAGAATAAAAAGGACTGAAATGAAGAACTTGACAAAATAAGGGTTCACGGGGTACTATGCGGGGAGACAAGCGGTGACTCAAGTCACCGAGCGGGAACACCGTCGCCATCCCCACGGTGAGGCAAATCGGGGACCAAGATCGGTGTATGTTCACTGCACAAGAAATTGCACAAGGATCGAGATTTTAACGTTGGGCAACGGTCAAATGTTTAAAAAAAATAATTTTAACCAATATAAATAACCAACTTCAATCTAATTTTTTACCACACTCATTCTTAAACTTATACTCTAAAAATCTATCAAATACAACCCAAAGCCAAACCGAGCAATGGAGAACCAACCCCGCGAAGCCAAGAAAAAATCTAAGGGACGCGGCTCGCAACCGTCTCGTGACGGTTCGAGCGGTGCAAGTGCACAACCACAACCTCCTTTCGGATATACTTCACAACCCCCGATTTTTTACCAACAACCTTCACACCCCTCCTTTTACAACACCCAACCACAACCCACTTTCGGCTATTTTATAATACTTGTTATTTTATAATATGTAGGATCGCACACGAGGAAGCGGGTGTAGCGATCTCAACGTGATGAAAGTCGCTTTAAAGGAATTTAAAAATAAATATCCGAGCGGTTTTCAACATGTCGAGGCATGGGAGGTCGTTCGAAAACACGACAAATGGGCCCAAGTCCCATTGTTGGGTGAGGAAGGGGAAGGTTTGGCACAAAAAAGAAAGCCCGTTGACGTGGACCCCTCGCCACAAAGAACACAATGGCGAGACAAGCGTCAAGCGACATCGTCCGAGGGCTCGGCCGAGTTGGCGACACAATTCAAAGAGTACACCGCCATAAAAGAAGCGAAGTACGCGATGGAATTGGAGGCGATTGAATTGAGGGAGAAAAGAGAGTCGGAGGCTCGCGAGCTCATAACGGAACAACGCGAGACGATGAGAAACTACGCGTACGATCGAGATATGAAAACATTCCTCAAGCCGCACGACGATGCTCCGCCGGAAATGTTGCCGTTCATCCTCGCCCGAAAGCGCGACATCCCTAACAAGTACGAGTGGCCGTGCAATTTATAAAATTTTTATTTTCTAGTTTGAATGTAATTTTTATTTTCTAGTTTGAATGTAATTTTTATTTTTAATCTAATGAAATGTCTTTTATTAAATTTTTATTAATATTTGTTTAATTTATATACATGCATAATTACAACAAATAAAAAAAACAAAAAAATAAAATAAAATAAAAAAGCAAGTCCCCTAAGACGATGTGTAGTGGGGCGTTATGCACCCACATAAAGCCCCTGTAAAGCCCCAAACACCATTATGAAGGGCTTTATGAGACAAAAAAAAATAGTGGGGCGTGATATATATAGCGCTAGTATGGGGGGAGGCTTTCAAACTTTAACCAATCAAATTTAAGCAAGGTTTTTTATAATTAATTAATAAATTTGAAAATTAATAATTAGGTATTGATGGGTAGGGGCTTTATGACTACGGACTCTAGTGATATAACGCCCCATAAAGCCCCTGTGTGACGTGGCACGACACGTGTCGCATAATGCCCCACAAAGGGCTTTATGACTACGGATGACCTAAGAGAAGAGTGCCGCCATCAAATTGAGGGTGTGAGAGGAGTTGACATGACGCGTGCTGATTGGGTGTGTGTAAGAGAAGGGACTCCCCTAAGAGAGGAGTGCCCTTACACTCTAACATGGACAAAAACCATTTGCTCAAATTTTAACGTTTTTATCTTACATTGATTTTTTTTAAATACATCTTATTATTTTCATATCCGTGACCATAACTTATAAAACTGTTCAGATACTTTAAATCTTTATTTTGCGAAGAGGATGAATATTGTTTTGAGTGGAAAAACTTTCTAAAAGTAATGTAGTGAAAGTGTGAAACGAACCCCGAAATTAATAATTGTGTTCTACACACGACAAAAAATGCGTATGATAGGCTAGGCAGACTTGTGCTTCTAACCATTATTTCATTTAAGAATTTTTACAAATTGATTTAGATTAATTTTACTATTAATTGAAAATAGAATTATTGAAAAAAATGGAAACTTATATTTTTAATGGATATTGATTTTATATTTCATACTAGTACTAGGTTAAAAAATCATTTATTACATGGGCTGAATAAAAAATATGAAATAATCAAAAACAAAGATTTAGAAATTATAAAACGAAGAGATGAAATAAAAGAACTGAGAAAAAAATAAGAATGGGTAAAATAAAAGAGACGGAAAAATACAATGTTAGGCTTACATGCGATCCGTGACACCATATTTAGTTATTTATTAGGTATCTAAATATAAAAATTTCAAAAGTAAATTATGCTCTTCACGTCAAACAAAAATATATAGGACCTCAAACACCTTTCCTTTTTTTCACTTTAGCAGGGTTTTAAACATTGATATGATTGTAGTTGGGGATCGGTCACTTAAGACTCCCCACGGATGCACTCTAATGAGAGATTAATTTTGTCATGTTTTTTTTTCTTATCTAAATAAACGCATGTCTTTTGATCTAATCCAAACCTTTTGAAGTCGATGTTGATTTTTTTAATACTTTATTATTATGTGTTTTTCATAGAAATCATAATGTCATCAGGAAAATACTTTGTATAAGTTTTTTGTATGTGCCCTAGATTGGAATGTTCTTAGGAAACTCTTGATAGAGTTTGTTCCATTGTGCTAAATGAGAATTTGTAGAACTAGAAAATAAGTAACGTTCGGAGCATACCAATTCATAAGTGTTTTAAGTGACGCACAAGAAAGAGAGTGATTACATGAATGAAAAAAAAGGTGATTTACTTCTTGGTGAAAAGCTACTAAAATAGCGAATCTTCCATTCAAGAGAGGGAGGAAATAGGAGAGAGTGATTTTATTGTATTATGATTGTAGTAGTAGAGAGAGTGTATCTGCAGTGGGCCACATCATCTTCTTTCAAGGGTGGGATTAGTTGGTCTCCTAACCAACCTCACCACTTTGACGCTAACAAAGATCGTCAAACCACCACAGAAGGGGCACAAAGGGCATTCAGCCCCCTTGGCTCTAGCACATTAAAGAGGATAACCAGCCAAATCACCCTACTCACATGTTTATAAAAAAAGATTAAAAATTAATTCTGCTTGTAATTAAACGACTATGCCTTGTGAATGTGTAGTTAAAGACTCATTGTCTACGTGATAACGACGTGATAACTTTCTAGCTATTTCACTATACGTACTATTAGAGATTTTTTTTTTTTTTTAAATAAGAGTACCGCTTTTTAGTTATTCTATTATACATAGTCTAACCAACACTAAATAAAAAATAAGAATATATTTTTTTAATGATAAACACACAAACACCTAAAATCTACTTCTACAATTCTCACTTTATAATACTTAAACTTGTATCATTTTGATTGAAATAAACACTTATGCTAGTAGGCAATACACCATCCAAAAAAAAGTATTAGATGATATTAAAGTTTAAGTTGTTGAAAACTAATTAATGCGTAGGAGGCATTAATTAAAAAGCAAAGTAAATATCTGAAATAGTTTATATATGATCTATTGGTCTAGTGATAAGACGTCTCTTTTACAAATGTAAAGTTGTGGGTTTAAATCCTTGCAAGTGTAAAGCAATGATGGAATTAAGGTGTTAAAAACGTAGATGTTTGAAAAAAGATATTGATTACAATCTAACAAAGATATTTGAAAATCTATATAATCTATATCTATCTATATAATATAATAAATGCAAATGATTTAGGACACTTAGCATGTTGTGGTGGAACCTCAAGGTGATTTTAGAGGGAATTCATATATATATATATATATATATATATATATATATATATATATATATATATATATATGTAATATAATATAATAAATGAAAATGATTTGGGACGCTTAGAATGTTGTGGTGGAACCTCAAGGTTATTTGAGAAGGAATGAATATGAACAACTCTCTAGAAGGTTTAATTTTGGAAAATTATATTTTGAAAAATATTAATGTATTCATTCTCTTTCTAGATACTGATACATAACATGATCTTGTTACAAACCCCTAAAAATCTCTTTCTTCTGCCTCCTTTGAAGTCCCCACAATTAAATCGATATCAGGTAAGCAAATCTTCTTTTAATTGTTGTTAATCCTTTTGTTAATCAAAATAGGTTTGGTTCTTGTAGCGTATTGGATCCGGTTATCTTGATTATCGAAGGTTATCTTGATTACAAATCAGTTCAGACTAGGACATTTTCTGTTCAGATTTGTTACATTGATTTATTCAAATTAGGCTTTCTTTTTGTTCAATTGTGTTCATTGATTTGAATTTTGTTCAAACAAGGCTTTCTTTTTGTTTAATTTTCATATTGTTCTTTCATAAATAGCTATTTTCTTCGAACCCTAAAATCGATTGTTCTTTGTAGAAGATTGAAGATCGGTGCTTTGTGTTCAATCTATTTCAACAGGTTTCGATTTTGTTTTATTGTGTTGATGTATGTGACATTTAATTTTATTTTTGAATTAAAATTGCAAGTGAGTGACGTTAGAAGAAGACGATTTCAATTTGGAGGCTAGTAAAATGAAGCAGTGAGCTCCTCAAACCAGAACCGCGTATACGTTATCCAACCTTCATTCTCTATGATTAAGGTACTAATTCAACTGTATGAGTCTATTAGGACAATTATTTATTTTACTTCATTATGGTGGTTATCGAAACAAGTAGATTTGTTCTATTTTAAGTTTTGATATTGTATATTTGTGAGTTTCTCGTGTAGTTTATGATTTAGGGCTAATGTTTTTTGTTGTTTTATTTAAAACTAGAAGGTTTAAAGACGCACACCAACTGTTTGGTGAAATGCTTTAACCAAAATTTCAAGATGTAGATTACCGGCCTGTTCGCTCTTTTCTCTCATTTGGACTTCTTTATTTTTCAAATAATCCCGAGGTATTACTAATTTGCCTCAATATAAGTTTTTTTAGTAATTGTTACTTGATTCATATATATTTCCATACTAGATTACCACCCGTCGCAATGCGGCAGGGGATTCAATAGTTATATATTATGTTAGATGAATGGCAAATGTTTCTCACATGACCACGAGCCTATATGTAAAACCAAGGAAAAAATAACTAAGTCGATCTCTGACTCGCACGTTGCGACAGACCTATCAAATGGGGGGAAAATAGACGCGATGCGACGAAAATGTCAAACAGGAAAAAATAGATGAAAAAACGTTGAACCCCACACGCACGTTGCAGCGTGTTAAGTCGGAAATTTAGAACGACACGTTAAACAGAGAACTTATGAAAGATGAAAAGTATATAAGAGACTAAAGTTGAAAGTAAAAAAAAATGTTGAGATTAAATTGCAAAAGATGAAAAGTTTTGGATTGAAAGTAAAAAAAAAATTAAAGGGGTTAAATTGCAAAAGATGAAAACTTTTGAATTAGAAGTGAAAAATCAAATTAATCAAAGGGGTTAAAATACCAAAGATTGAAAATTTAGACTTAAATTGCCAAAGATTGAAACTTTAGAGTTAAAAAATAAATCAACTAAACAAAAGAGATAAATAGATTTAGTTAAATTGATGTTTAATATTATTAGTATCTATTACTTATATTAAAACAAAACAATTTTGGCCACTTGGCATGTTCTTAAACCACTTATTGCCACCTGGCATCCAATCCTTTCTTCTTGAAACAATATGAGCGGCAAAACCACACAATGACTCCGTTCTTTTTCCTTCTCATATTCTAAACCCTAATAATCTTCACAGCCATTCTTCCTCTCCTCTTCACGCCGTTGCTGCTGCTTCTTTTTCTACATTCCTTTTTTCCCAGTTTCTTTCATCCGTCTCGCATCCAAAACCCTAAATCTCATCCAGGCCCATACTTGATCGTCGTTTCATCTTCTTAGGTTAGGGTTTCTCCTTCTTCTTGAATTATTGTTTCATCTCTTCAGCTTGAAACTTCACAATAGTTAGCTGCTGAATTCTAAAGGAAGACGAAGACGACTATAATAAATATAGGTTTAGATGTTTGCTCTGGTGGCTATCTAGGGTTTCAGTGTCGGCCGACGGCTGTGGTAAGATCCCGTTTTTTTCGCTATATAATACAATTAGTATTGGTGTAATTATACTGATGAATGTTATGATGGTCTGATCTTTTGCAATTATCGCATTGTTGCAGCCATAATCTTATTTTCTGGTTTAAGATTTCAGCAGGTCAGGTTTGGAATCTTCCTCTCATATTTGCTCTTCCTTTCTCATGTTGTTTTTTACACAAAATTGAAGTTCTAGGGTTCGAATTTGCATACGACTTCACAATTTGCCATTTGCAGATCTACTCGCTGAATCTAAAATCACGGTAATTGTATGTGATGTGTTTCTCTATTTTTTTGTTTTGATCTTTTTCATCCTACTCATTCATGTTTATCCTCAATTAGGGTTTTGCTTCCCTCTTCTCACGGTTGCCGCAAAAATGTAATATAAAATCTTTTCAATGGCAGCCATATGTATTCCGTGTTGTTCTGGTGTTCTCCCTGAACTTCCTATTACGTAAGTGTATAACTTTGATTATTAATCATTTAATCAAGAAATGTTTTCTTATACATCATTTGATTATATATATTTCTACAACTGCTTCTCGAATAAAAATATATCTTTTGGAGAAGTTGATCTTGGTGCAAGATTTTGGAATCTCACTTGGTGTGTATTGTTTCTTGGTTTAGTTATTTAATATGTTGTGTTTTGAATATATTATATGTTAACTAATTTTAAAAAATATAATATGCAGGAGTACCTGATCAACTCCCAACTTATATTTTATTTGAGAATGCAGAAGAGGTTTCTTGCTTTCTAGATATGCATTCAGCAACTACTATAAAACTTAAGTGTATTCTAGCTCACGCGGTCTTATCAGGCCAGCCAAAACTGTATTTTATCTGGGTTTTTTTAATAAATTAGTAATGTGTTAGTTTTTAATCTCCGCCCGTCTTCTACATGTAAGGATTTTTTTCTCTATCTTTAATGTTCATCTGAAATCTTAATTCATGTTTGATGTTTTTCTTATATATTCATCTATTTAATGTTTAAAATCTCGAATGGTGTCTGAAATACAAGTACGATTATACAATTTGTTGCTGTGAAGGTGCAGAGGCACGGTATTGAAGAAGCAATTGGGTCAGACCCTCACCTTATGAGGTGCCTGGGTTTCCTTATACACAAATATGATTATACAATTAGCAGTGATGTTGTTGCGTTAATTGACGAATTCACAAGAATAGTTTATCAAGAGCTCAATTTTTATCCAGGTTGGTTTTCTTTACTAATAATGTATGCTCTTTGAATTTCATTAGTTGGAGTGTTTGGATGTGTGTTTTGACAAGTATCATGGGATTTTAAATCTGAGTTAAAAAAGCATATCATCAGTTGTAATAAAAAGTTTGTAGGATGTAGTGCCTGGATGTGCTATCTTTTGATTATTGAAACCATACTCATAAGATAATCAGGTGCTTTAGTTGGTGACAGTGCAGAATCTGTAGGTGCTAAAGTCATTTTTTTGGAATCCCTTTTAGTGCTTCTGTATCCGCATGCATGGTCTTAATGAAAGAAAGAGAATGCCAGTTTTAGATTTACAACAAGAGTGCAGTGGTGTTATAGGTCATCTTCTTAACTTCAAATAGTTATTTGTATGAGTAGCTTTAGCAAAATGAGTCAAATAGGTGTTTTTTCTTAGTCTTTTGTGGATTTCTTTTATTTATGTATCTTTATGTATGCCTTAAACTCTGAGCAGGATGCTTTACCAACATTTTCGGATGCAGAAGCATTTGCATGTATCAAAAGAGATCTGGGGCTTTCACTTGATTCCATTTACTCATCAATATCATTGTCTCCGATTGCTGCAGCCAGTTTGGGTCAAGTTTATAAAGCTCAACTTAGGTATTCAAGCCAATTTGTTGCTGTGAAGGTGTAGAGGCCCGGTATTGAAGAAGCAATTGGGCCAGACCCTCACCTTATAAGGGGCCTGGGTTTACTTATATACAAATATGATTATACAATTAGCAGTGATGATGTTGCGTTAATTGACGTATTCGCAAGAAGAGTTTATCAAGAGCTCAATTTTTATCCAGGTTGGTTTTCTTTACTAATAATGTATGCTCTTTGAATTTCATTAGTTGGAGTGTTTGGATGTGTGTTTTGACAAGTATCATGGGATTTTAAATCTGAGTTAAAAAACATATCATCAGTTATAATAAAAAGTTTGTAGGAGGTAGTGCCTGGATGTGCTAGCTTTTGCTTATTGAAACCATACTCATAAGATAATCAGGTACTTTAGTGTTTGGAAATTTTGATTATCAAAGAAATAATAAATGACCAAACATGACATTTTTGTGAAATATAGAGGTAATCTTCTGATATGGGAGTAAAATTCTCTCAAATTAGGTTAAAAGAAGGGGTACTTTTCCATGCGGACAGTTACTCGAATACGCATATTTCCATGCGGACCCACACCCCGGAAATATTTTAGCCACACCTGAAGGAAAACTCGCGGTTCTTGATTTTGGAATGATGAGTGAGACGACATATTTGCAATAATTGGTCATGTGGTTCATATGGTCAATGGGATTACGAGCAATGGCCCGTTATGCTTTAGATTTTTTGTCGCCTAAAGTAGATGTGACCCCGGTACTTTGGAACTTTTTTGGTGATGCTTTAAATTTGACTGTGAGTCAGTGCCGGCTGAAGGGTAAGTATTCTAAGGCACTAGCTTTGGGCCTCCTCATGCATAGAACTCGGCATATCTTAGGTAGTTATTTCAATGAAATGATGTCTCCATTAGAGATTTTTGAAGGACAATTTCAATCCATAATTTTTGATACAATACTAATTAGCGGTTTACTTGGGCATTTTTAGTGTATGCTTTCTTAGAATTAATATTACTAATAAATACTATATTGAATTATTTATTTATATATATTAATAATAAATACTATGTTGATTTATTTTATATATTAAATTATTATCGAGATAATTCTTTTTAACCAACGGCATTGAATCTCATTTATTTATTGAGCTCATCAAAACTATTATTTGTTAATGGTAAAAAAAAGAAGGGACCTCTTCAATAATTAAGACATACCTCAACCAAAGCATAGTTGTTTTATATACGTTTCTAAATATGATAAGTTTTATAATTTCAAAATATGAATAAAAAAATCGGGTTAAACGGGTCATGTGTTCGGATTCACATGTCTGAAGCAAATTTAAGGAGTGTGTCAAATTAATAAATCATTCGACCGGTTACTCTATAAGAGATAAAACTTATTCTAAATTAATAAATCTTTTTTTTTTCAGGTGGAAAAGTGAGTCCCGCTAGAAAGTGGTCATAATCTTGATGTTACGGACCTAAAAGTGCAAATATAATCCGTTGAGGTTTTCTTGGACCTAAAAGTGCAAATATAATTCAAACGATTGCTTCAATAAATTAAACTTATTCATTTGTGTTTTAGTCCACCCGCGAACCTCGCGGGTTCTTAAACTAGTTATCTAATAAAAGAGATAAATAAGAAAATAAGGGTGAGAAATTACCAGAGAGTGACACGTGTCCAAAAATGATTTTTGTTTATTAGTATAGAAAGATGTATAAATACCCAATGATGGTTTGTTTTACATTTTTGTGGTAACTTGCAGAATAGGTTTTCAAACATCATCACTTCGTTGATTTTGTATTTTATACATGTTTTTTATTTTATCTTGATAAGTAGGTATTTTTTCCGATATGAATGTTAGCTTGGATGATTCACGGCGAGACACTGGCATATTTGAGGGAATCAGGTATGTGACAATTTAGTATTTTTAACATGTTTTAACTTGATGGTTGATAACGAGGTAGCCCAAGACCAAATAAAATGACTTAAATACATGAATGCTCAAAAGGCTAAAAGGTTGAAAATCCAGGAGCCAAGATAAAGCAACGCGCAAACAGTAAGTAGTCATATCTCTGATTGCATCACCAACCTCCCCAGCCGCAAAAGTAAGGCGGATGCACAGAGCACAGTCTTTTACCCGCAGGTCAAAAGGCTTCCACCCCAAAAAGGGGAAGTCCCCCACTGCAAGCATATTCACTAGTCAACAGTTTTCTCTTTAAGCCATGTCTCTCCCTATAAATGTGACACTTCATTTAAGTGCTAGGACATTCTAAGATCAGCTCTGATTCCTGAAATCTCTGGCCATTGTTTTCGAGTACTTGTTTTGTTCAAGTCACTTTCTTTCACATTCAACACACACATATTCCCTTTGTTCCTGCATCCGAAGCTGAACACATTTCAATAGAGGATCTCGAGCAAACAACAAAATTAAACTAGTGAACCTCTCTCCACGTCTTGCAAACATGGGGGGACCCCACGACCTGCGTTAGGTAAAGTTGAACCCTTCAACCCTTTTGCCTAACTAGCCCAGCTACTATCCTTGGTCTATTATTTGTTGCATCAACAAGTTGGCGCCCACCGTGGGGCTACGCCACTAACTTCCTTCAAAAGACCTAGTAGTGTAGCTCCATTCTCTTAAAATTGCCATGTTGGAAAGTGAATCTCCGGGAGAAGTGAATCAGGTTCCCAATACCTCTACCCCAAGTACTAGCCAAGCTCATGTGGCTATACCCACGTCTTTCTCGACACCGGGGAGCACTCTCGAGTTTCTCACTTTCAACACTCCAACTCCATCCAGATCAGGGGTCCCTTCCCCTAATGTCGTTGTCTCTAGCACCCCATCACATGTTGAACTTACCCTTGAGGGGGTCGCCAACAATTTCTTGAGTTGAGGTCTCTCCTCAATCAATATGTGAGTAGGGAGAGTGACAAAGGAGTGAGGATCCGTTTAGACTATGACGAGCCAGAGCCAACGCTATCTCCTGGAGCCCCTATCCCTCCTTTTGCAAACTCACAACCTTTTGTGTCTAGCGATGAGGCTGGTCCCAGTAATCCTCCTCCAAATCCTACAACATTTCCTCTCTTTTCGTCCCAACCAGCTACAAACGGTGCTCCTTTGGGGCACGAGCTGACTCTTGATACAGTCTCCAGTGACAAGTCTTCCGCCCTCAACAACAACTACATGGGAACAAGCTTTGTCCGTACTCCCTTTGGCACGAAGTGCCGTTATGAGCACTCCTATGGGAGTTAGTTGCCCAGTAGAACTTGGAAGCCTTCAAGGCTTCAACCTTATGCCCCAGATGATGGCCAGCTTCTCGTGGCAGCACTTTATTAATCAGGTGCTGGCCACTCAAGGGAACAACAATAACAGCTGCAACATGGGTGCAAGGGTTGAAGAAGATTTGGCCAAGCCTTACAAGCCGAGTAACCTCTCATGCTTCTCACAGCAAATAGCCGATTATGATTTTCAAAAGAAGATTAAAATTCCATCCCACATCAAGACATATGATGGGACTGAAGATCCTGAAGACCATCTTCAGATCTTTACTGGTGCTGCTAGAATTGAGAGATGGTCGAATGCTAAATGTCGTCTAATGTTCATGCAAACCCTTGTCGGGTCAGCTAGAATATGGTTCAATGATTTACCTACTCGAAGCGTTCGAAGCTTTGATGACCTCAGCAAGGGGTTCCTGGCCAATTTCTCCCAGCAAAGGCGATACGTCAAAGATGCTACAGTAATCTTTCAGATAAAACAAAGGGATGATGAAAGCCTTCGAGAGTTCATCGAAAGGTACAAGAAGGAAGGTCTCACATATGTTGGGGCAGACGAAAAAATAAGAGTGGCCGGTTTTATGAACGCCATTACCTCCAAATATCTCACACGAGATTTCAACAAATCCCTGCCCAAGACCTTGGAAGAAGCTCTCGAAAGGGCTGAAGCCCACATCCGGGGAGAGGAGGCTGTGGACGTTAAAGAACAAAGAAAGAGGGGATCAAGCTGGCGGGGCAACAACCCAGCTAGAAAAAGGGGAAACTTTAACTCTTATGACAGACGTCAAAAGGGTTCAGAGCAACGAAGGTCTAAAGGTCGGAACCCTCCGAGCAGGGAAAGGACCACAAACTTTACACCCCTTACCAAGACCCCTCAAGAGATTCTTGCCACAGAAGAAGTGAAACAAAGCTTTCGGCCTCCTAGACCTCTCCCTAAAAGCAGAAAGAACGAGAATTCCACCCAATACTATGAATTTCACGAAGAAAAGGGGCACCACACCAATGATTGCTTCCAGCTTAAGAAAAGGATCGAAGAAGCCGTTAAGTCCGGGGAACTTGGTCACTTGGTGAAGGGAGTAAGGGACAAAATGACCGAAGGAAAGGGCAAGGAAGTCAACATGGTGGATTTTGATGGAAAGGTTCCGCACAAGGCAACGGTTAGAAGCTTGGGAGCTTCAGTGTGTTTGCTTCCCTCCAACAGAGAAAGACCCCCTTTCGAACCCTCTTGTGGTTGAGGCTACTGTGGGAACGCTACAAACAAATAGAGCATACATAGATACTGGTGCTGCCACCGAAATCATGTTCGAGAAATTCTTCAACCGTTTGAGCAATGAAGAACGTTCAAGGCTTCAACCCTCGGGAACCTCCATAAAAGGTATTGCGGACACACCTTTTAAGCCTTTAGGGCAACTGACCTTTAATGTCTGTTTCAGCGAAGGCCAGAAGGAGAGAGTCCAACCTCTCACCTTTGTGGTCATCATTATACCTTCGAACTATGACGTGATCATTGGAAGGTCGGGCAGTGTGCATTCTACATGGTTGTGTCTGTTAGCCATGGCACTGTCAAATTTCCTTCCGAGAGGGGAATCGCAACCCTTCAACCTACTCAGGAGGCCTACATGGTTGAAGGTGAAAGTTCCAAAGGAGAAGAGGACAAGCAAAGGCTAATTATAAACCCTAAGTATCCTGAGCAGAGGATAAGGGTCAATCCAAGCCTTTCATAAGAAACTCTCTCATATCTTGAAAAGTTGTTGACACATTATAGTGATGTCTTTGCTTGGTGCCCGGAAGATATGACGGGCATCCCTCGAAGCATTGCTGAACATGAGTTGAAAATACCACCCGATGTCAAGCCTGTTGTCCAAAAGAAGCGAAGTTTAGCACCCGAGAGAAGCTTGGCTGCATGCTAAGAGGTTGAAAAGCTTGTCTTAGCCGGCATTCTCCGAGAAGTCAAGTATCAATCCTGGGTTGCAAACCCGGTCATGGTTCGAAAACCAGACAACTCTTGGAGAATGTGCATAGACTTCAAGGATCTTAACAAGGCTTGTCCCAAAGATTGTTACCCGTTGCCAGAAATTGATCTCAAGGTTGACTCCCTCACCGGTTACCCGTTCAAGTGTTTTCTTGATGCTTACAAGGGTTACCACCAAATCCCCATGAAGGAGGAAGATGAAGAGAAGACCGCCTTTCACATGGACAAAGTGATCTTTTGTTACCAACCTTTTGGCCTCAAAAACGGTGGAGAAACCTACCAGCACCTAGTTGACAAGGCCTTTGCAAGTCAAATTGGTAGAAACATGGAGGTATATGTCGACGACTTGGTGATCAAAAGCAAAACGGAATATCAAATGCTCGATGACATCCAAGAAACCTTCAAGAACCTAAGGAAGGTCAACATGAAACTCAACCCCGAAAAATGCTCATTTGGGTTTGAGGAAGGAAAGTTCCTGGAGCATATTGTGGGAAAACAAAGCATAAAAGCTAATCCAAACAAGGTGAAAGCTGTTCTTGAAACCAAACCACCACGAAGTAAAAAGGAGGTGGAAAGCTTAAACGGGAAGCTTGCAGCCTTGAAGCGTTTTACCTCAAAATTGGCTGAAAGGTCTCTACCTTTTTTCAAAACGCTCAAGGGATGCTTCGACAAGAAGGACTTCAAATGGACTAAGGAGGCTGCAGAAGCCTTCAACCAGATAAAGCAACACCTAGCTTCCCTACCTGACATTGCAGCCCCAGAAACAAGAGAAATGATCTCGGTATATCTTTCAGTTGCTGAAGAAGCAATAAGTGCGGCCCTCACCATCGAACGAGACAAAGTTCAGGTACCCTTTTATTTCTTCAGCAAAACTCTAAAATTGGCTGAAATCAAATATCCTCCCCCGGAAAAACTTGCTCTAGCCCTTGTCCAAACGGCTAGAAGGCTTCGAAGGTATTTCCAAGCACACCTTATACAAGTGGTCACCGACCAACCTATTAAGAGTGTGCTTGAAAAACCGGAAAACTCAGGACGATTAGCTAAGTGGGCAGTGGAACTAGGTGAACATAACATCACCTACGTCCCAAGAAAAGTAATTAAAGCCCAAGTATTGGCTGATTTCATTGTGGAAGTCCCAAAACAAACAATCACTAAAGTAATGAAGGTCCAAAAGCTTGAAATGTTCATAGACTCGTTGCTGGTGTCAAGCCAAGTGAATGATAGTTACATCGCAAAGGAGCCCAACATGAAGAGGTACAAAGAAAAATACAAAGAATTGATGAACACCTTCCAAACATGTACCATCAA
Organism: Helianthus annuus; assembly: GCF_002127325.2. Lineage (NCBI taxonomy): Eukaryota > Viridiplantae > Streptophyta > Magnoliopsida > Asterales > Asteraceae > Helianthus > Helianthus annuus. Next base: position 141,688,776 of record NC_035446.2, on the reverse strand, counting down.
GCAAATTCCCTGGTCTCAAAACAAGAAAGCGGATGCCTTGAGTAAACTCGCATCTCTCGCTTTTGCCCACCTTACCAAAAAGGTATTGGTAGAAGTGTTAAAAGCTCTGTCAATTGATGAGTTGGAAGTTCAAGACGTAATCACCGAAGAAGATCCAAATTCGATGACTCCAATAAAAAAATTCCTTAAAAATGGTGAATTGCCTACTGATCAAACAGAGGCTGAAAGGGTTAAGATCAAGGCAAGGCAATACGTGTTGCAAGGTGAAATCCTCTACAAGAAGGGTTACCTTGCACCCTTGCCAAGATGTGTTGGTCCCGAGCAAAGCCAGTATTTGGTCAAAGAGGTTCACGAAGGTATATGCGGAGCTCATTTTGGAGCTAGATCAGTGGTTGCTAAACTAATAAACCTGGGTATTTTTGGCCCTCAATGCACCGAGACACCACTGAGCAACTAAGGAAGTGTGATGCCTGCCAAATTCATGCACCATTCCCGAAGAGTCCCAAGCATGATCTTGTCCCAATAACCTCAGCATGGCCATTTTATAAATGGGGGATGGACATCGTTGGTCCATTCCCACCAGCCAAAGGTGGAGTAAAGGTCTTGTTGGTAGCCATATAATACTTCACCAAGTGGCGAGGTTAAACCACTTGCAAAAATCACGGGCAAACAGGTCATTGATTTTGTTTGGGAAAACATTATTTGCCGTTATGGATTACCGAGAGTGCTTGTCACCGACAATGGAAAGCAATTTGCCGAGAAGCCTTTCAGCGTTTGGTGCAAAGAATTCAGAATCGCTCAGGTTTTCAGCTCAGTGGCATATCCACAGTCAAACGGTCAAGTTGAGAGGACGAATCGAAGCATAGTTGAAGGAATCAAAGCTAGGTTGGGAAGGTATGAAAGCAATTGGCTTGAAGAATTGCCAAGTGTTCTATGGGCCATCAGAACAACCGAAAAAACAAGCCACAAAAGAACACCCTATAGCTTGGTATTTGGGTCTGAAGCCGTGATCCCAGCTGAAGTAGGAGTTGTAACACAACGAACTGTCAACATGGATCCCGAGACAAACCAAAAAGAGACCATGTTGAACTTACAACTCCTAGAGGAAGCACGAGACCAAGCTACAATTCAAGAGGCCAAGTACAAACAACGAATGGAAGCTTACTATAACAAAAGAGTCAAGAATGAATGTTTCAAGCCAAGAGACCTTGTGCTTAGAAACAATGAGGCTAGTAAAAAAGAGAAACAAGGAAAGCTCGGCCCAAAATGGGAAGGCCCGTATACCATCCTTGAAGCACATAAGGGCGGATCTTATAAGCTAGCAGACTCAGAGGGTAAAAAGCTTCTAAGACACTGGAATGGAAAAACCTTGAAGAGGTTCCATGTCTAATCAAGAAAGATTGGTTTGTATTTCACAAAGTTGTACTTCAAGAGTTATAATCGCCTTTTGTAAACACAGTATCTCTTGAATGAATGAAGTTGTTTTATCAAATTTGTCTTTCTATCCTAAAATCAGGTTGAGAACCTAGCGAAAAACTCCATGGCAAGGGCCATGTAAGGGGATGAGCTCCCAGGCCACATCGCTCAATAGGTTCAAGGGTTGAATGGACCTATATAAGGGGTGAGTTCCTAAATCAATACAACTCCATGAGACTTATTATTAAAAACAAAGTTGTCTCATAGACGGGTTTAAACAGCCTACACCAAATGTTCCTTAAGCCTTAGAAAAATAATTAACAAACAGGCTTACGAAATCAAATGAAAATAAGGAGAATATGAATAGGATAGGTGCTATGTTTTCTTGTTAAAAATACCAAGGCTAAGTGACTACAGCACTTAACCCTTTAAAGTATGAAAAACATAAAGACAACACAAACCCAACAAAGACAATACAATAAAGATAACAATAAATCCAAGTAGCAATGCAACAATGCAAGTAAAAAGTTGCACACAACACAAAACTCAAAAATACAAACCAAGTCATAAAACCAAAATAGCAACTGGAAGCCTCGAAGCCTTCAAGCTATATACATGACAGCCAGAAGCCTTGAAGGCTTGAAGCCAACCAAGCTGCCTTACCAAATAGGCACGAACACAAAAAATTACACAAGGCAAATAGAAGAAAGCTAATAGCATAATAAGGAAAGTCTTAACAGACTTCCAAATATCCAAACAAAGTTAAGACAAGCCTTAAGAGGCTTGCAAACATAAGAAATTGTTCAAACGACCATACAGGCCTAACCACAACCACATAACAGGAACCTTAAGGGTTCCTGCGAAATCTAAAATTGTTTAAGTTAACATTACAAACCATCAATTGTTTTAAGAAGTTCTAAGAAAGCTACGAATATCAAGCATCAGTGGAAGGCTTAGAAGCTCCAGAACTGTTACCTTTAGCCTTTTTGGTCTTCTTGATCATCTTAGCCTTCGAGCCACCATCACCACCGACTGTTGAACCCTCCAAGCTTGCATCTTTGGCAGCATCAAGTTCTCCCGAGAAGGTATCCTCGCTATCTCCTGAATAGGAACGTTTCCTTGAAAGAGAACCAAGCACTTCGACACATACCTTCTCATTAAGACCATTCAGTTTTAGTTCCTGCAAGACGGAGAGGGGCTTACCAAAACAAGAAGCAACCTGGCTCACATACGGGTACGTTAGCCTCTCCATCTGCTCAACGAAACCCTTGAAGACCTCAGAAGCTCCAGGACGGTACAAAGGAGATTTTTCCAAAGGATGGCCAGACTCATGAAGCTTGTAACCTGCAATAAGACCTTAATGTTTCCCCAAGTTGAGCAGTTTAATGTAAACTTCTCCAAGAGCAGAATTGAACTCTTTAGAGTGAAGAAGATAGGTAACAACTTGATGGAAACCCTGCTCAATAAGCCACTGGTTATCTCTAGTGGCTTGGGCAACCAAAGCCTTTAAGCCATCTTTTTCTTCATCAAAGGCCTTCTGTTGAACAATCAAGGCCTCCCTATCAGATTTTAGCTTCAACTGGTCAGCTTCGAAACCTTTTTTGAGATCATTCATCTCAATTTCGTGCCTTCTCGTCAGTTCACCCACTTTCTTCACCCAAGCTAGCTCCTTCTCAGAAAAGCTATCAATCTCTTTCTTCACAGCGGCCATTGAAGCTTTCATTTTCTCCTTCTTCTTGGAGGCTTCCTCATATTCCTGCATGCCCTTAGCAAAACGGGTAACACCTTTAGCCAACAAGGCTGAAAGGTTGCAGGAACTCAGCATCATCCTAGAAATAAGATGATCAGCCTCCATCTCAGAAATAGCACTTCGAACGCCGGGAGGAGCAAAATGAGCTAAGGTTTCAGCACAAACAGCCGGATCTTTGAAGCTATCTCCAACTTTAACCCCCAGTTGGGTACATAAACCTCTTTACCCTCTGAACCTTCAAAGCTCTCAACACTTTTGGCAGACGAACCATGGATGGCAGGAGTGCTACCTTTATTCACCAACTTCTTCTTTTTGCCAGAAACAATCAACTCTTTCTCCTTACCCTTGTCAACATCAATAGCTTGCTCTGCTGATACCTCAATATCATCACTAACATCGATGGGCTCTGAACCAGATGGTTGATCAGCACTTTTCAAATAACTTTTTGAACGACGAACGGAAGCCTTGGAACCAGCAGCCTTGGTAAAACCCTTGACATTAGGGACACTCACCTATCCAGAACCCTCAAACCTATGATCGGATCCCCTAACAACCGCATCCTCACCCGGAGTAGCAGTAGCATCATCAAAGGCAACGTCAGAAGTGTCATCACTTTTGATAAAATCAAGTGCAGACATAACTGCAAAACAAACATAAAAAATATAAACAAGCAAGAAATAGGAATATAATAGCACAAGAAGAATAAATGCATACCCTTCCCATCTCTCAAAAGCACCGGGTCTCGATCACGTTTTTCCCACAACTTACTGAGACCCAATAACACCAACAAATGCTCGGGAAAGGGACGAAGCCTTGAAGGGCACTCCCTAAGAGTTTCTAAAAAACGAGCATTTATATCAGAAGCAGAAGGCTCAGGCTCATTCAAAACGGCATCCGGGTGCCTCCAAACAAGTTTAAAAGGAACAATTTCCTCGGACACCCAGAAAAACCGGTCCTTCCAGACACCAAGGGTAGAAACCATAGACGAAATCAAGCAAGTGTCAACTTGAGTGGTCTGGAAGGTAAACCAGTCACCATTCTTAGCCAATCGGAAAAAACGGCGGAGCGATAAAAGAGTTGGGTCATACCCGGAAGCCCGACACAAAATTTCAAACTGTAAAACCCTAGCCATGCCAAGAGATGAATCTGACCGAAAGATATGCGGTAATACTCCAAGATATTCAAAACAAAGATTGAAAATGGGTGACGAAGGTTAGAAAACTCGAAATGGCGACAATATAGAGCAATGGAACCAGGGGGACATATATCGATTAAAACATCACAAGCCGGTGCCCCCGGTTTAAACTTCGTCCCTATTCCCCACTCCATACAGAACAAATCGGCTTCCTCTTGAGTCATTCGAGAAAACGATTTCGCTTAATCCTTACGGGCACCCATGATAATAGAAAATGAGAAGAAAATACGCAATCGGAACTAACCTGATCCGAAAAGGGGAAAACTTGAAAGAGAGCAAATGATGTTCTTCTATAAAATGTATGTAAATTAATGAGTTAGAAAATAATATAATTAAAGGGAAGAATTAAAACCGCCGCCTGACACAAAGAAAAACTGCCACAAGTCATATCAACTGTCTTGTCAAAATTCAAAAGGCTCAACCGTTTTCAACCCTTCAAGCCTCGAAAACTTGAAGCCTTTAAGCAAAACAAATACATGTGTAAAAGTCAGAAGTCTTTGAGGTCATTTCCCAAAAACCTCTGACTTGGGGGGCTGATGACGGGAGTAGCCCAAGACCAAAGAAAATGACTTAAATACATGAATGCTCAAAAGGTTAAAAGGTTCAAAGGTTGAAAATCCAGAAGCGCAGATAAACCAACGCGCAAACAGTAAGTAGTCACATCTCTGATTGCTTCACCAACCTCCCCAGCCGCAAAAGTAAGGCGGATGCACAGAGCACAATCTTTTACCCGCAGGTCAAAAGGCTTCCACCCCAAAAAGGGGAAGTCCCCCACTGCAAGCATATTCACTAATCAACAACTTCCTCTTTAAGCCATGTCTCTCCCTATAAATGTGACACTTCATTTAAGTGCCAGGACATTCTAAGATCAGCTCTGATTCCTGAAATATCTGTTCATTGTTTTCGAGTACTTTCTTTGTTCAAGTCACTTTCTTTCCCATTCAACACACACATATTCCCTTTGCTCCTGCATCCGAAGCAGAACACATTTCAGTAGAGGATCTCAAGCAAACAACAAAATCAAACTAGTGAACCTCTCTCAACGTCTTGCAAACGTGGGGGGACCCCACGACCTGCGTTAGGTAAAGTTGAACCCTTCAACCCTTTTGCCTAACCAGCCCAGCTACTATCCTTGGTCTATTATTTGTTGCATCAACAAGTTGGCGCCCACCATGGGGCTACCCCACTAACTTCCTTCAAAAGACCTAGTAGTGCAGCTCCATTCTCTTAAAATTGCCATGTCGGAAAGTGAATCTCCAGGAGAAGTGAATCAGGTTCCCAATACCTCTACCCCAATTACTAGCCAAGCTCACATGGCTATACCCACGTCTTTCTCGACACCGGGGAGCACTCCCGAGTTTCTCACTTTCAACACTCCAACTCCATCCAGATCAGGGGTCCCTTCCCCTAATGTCGGTGTCTCTAGCACCCCATCACATGTTGAACTTACCCCTGAGGGGGTCGCCAACAATTTCCTTGAGTCAAGGTTTCTCCTCAATCAATATATGAGTAGGGAGAGAGACAAAGGAGTGAGGATCCGTTTAGACTATGACGAGCCAGAGCCAACGCTATCTCCTGGACCCCCTATCCCTCCTTTTGCAAACTCACAACCTTTTGTGTCTAGGGATGAGGCTGGTCCCAGTAATCCTCCTCCAAACCCTAACCCGTATCTGTCCGCAAGGCCAAATCCTACAACATTTCCTCTCTTTTCGTCCCAACCAGCTACAAACGGTGCTCCTTTGGGGCACGAGCTGACTCTTGAGCAGCTCCTACAGTCTCCAGTGACAAGTCTTCCGCCCTCAACAACAACTACATGGGAACAAGCTTTGTCCGTACTCCCTTTGGCACGAAGTTCCGTTATGAGCACTCCTATGGGAGTTAGTTGCCCAGTAGCACCTGGAAGCCTTCAAGGCTTCAAACTTATGCCCCAGATGATGGCCACCTTCACGTGGCAGCACTTTATTACTCAGGTGCTGGCGACTCAAGGGAACAACAATAATAGCAGCAACATGGGTGCAAGGGTTGAAGAAGATTTGGCCAAGCCTTACAAGCCGAGTAACCTCTCATGCTTCTCACAGCAAATAGCTGATTATGATTTTCAAACGAAGATTAAAATGCCGTCCCACATCAAGACATATGATGGGACTGAAGATCCTGAAGACCATCTTCAGATCTTTACTGGTGCTGCTAGAATTGAGAAATGGTTGAATGCTGAATGTTGTCTAATGTTCATGCAAACCCTTATCGGATCAGCCAGAATATGGTTCAATGATTTACCTGCTCGAAGCGTTCAAAGCTTTGATGACCTCAGCAAGGGGTTCCTGGCCAATTTCTCCAAGCAAAGGCGATACGTTAAAGACGCTACAGTAATCTTTCAGATAAAACAAAGGGATGATGAAAGCCTTCGAGAGTTCATCGAAAGGTACAAGAAAAATAAGTTTTTATAATTGTAAAGTTTAGGATTAAAGATTAAAGTGACTATCTGACCAACCAAGTTGGGACATTGTGTAAGGTAGACTGGGGAGACCAGGCTTAACCATGGTAGTAACATCTTAGAAGGCTAAATACCACAATTTTGCATTCCGTGATGCGGTAACCGAAAGCCATTCATGGATCCTTTTCATTTTGTCACATATACAAAACTCACCACTGTCAAAACTAAATATTAAAAGAAACTACTAAAACACAAACAAAAGTCAATAAGAAAACACATACATAGTCATGTTGATGATAAATCTATAAATTTTAGGGAGTGTTTTAACTCAACAAAATAAATACGTCTTGTAAACCTTACCAAGCACCATCACTATGTAGCATCTTCAAAACAGTAGAGGTGCAACGATATCGACCGAAGGGCTGCAACTATCATCAGAATACAACAAAAGACACATCAAATATTGAAAAACCACAACCCTCCAAACACATAAATGTTCAATATAATAGCTAAAATCATATCTACAAATATACCAACTCATCGTGTCTTTGAGGGAGGGATAAACCTGCAAAAAAATGAGAATGAACATGTTCAATATGACAACCGTTGTTAGTTAAGGTTCAAATCAAAACCTAGGTCATCAAACAAACCAAGTGTTCACATTGATAGTCTTCTAAACATAATCCCAATGAATATGACTTTCCATTAAACATAATAATGCGAGTTTAAAGAGGCTAAACGACAAATTGAGAACCAACAAAGAAAGTTACCTCAATTGGTGATAAAAACAATGAATAATTATTGAATAAAAACAACAACAAAAAATCTAACAACTTTTAAGAAGTTGGTAAATATGAACCATAAAGATACCTCACTAAACAATCTTGAATTCCAAACAACATTTGCATATTCAACTTTCAACATATTAGGTCAACCATCATCTAAGAAACAGTAAACACATATCACTATAAACAACTTAAAGAAATTGATTTCAATAAAACTAATCATGTTGAGGAATCATATAATCGAGTAGACAAATCCATGCACACACAAAGAGAAAACCACCTAGCCTTACTAGTTAAACATCTCAAAAAGTTTTTCATCTCAAAAACTTTCAACACATAACCCCATACTGACCAAAACAATCACCACTGTGGCTAGGGGTGATAAACGGGTCGTGTTCGCTGGTTGGCGGGTTCAACCCGAACCCGAAAATTTAAAATAAACCCGAACCCGATCCGAACCCGAAAATCGTATCATACATAAGAACCCGAACACGACTCGAAGTTTCGGGGGTTGATCCGAACACGACCCGTTCAACCCGATTTTTTTATTTTTTTCTGAAATTAATATATTAAAATTAACGTATATACTAATATCATATTTAAATTATAAAATCTATGTTAATTTCTCTTTTTAAGTTATAATCATGACATAAAATACACATCCCATTTAATTTATGATATAAAATATATTGTAAAAAATATAATATAGTATAAATGTGTTAAACGGGTCAACCCGCCAACCCTACCAGCTTGACCCAAACCTGACCCGTTAACCTAAACGGGTTCGTGGGTTCAACCTGAAACTGACCCGAACCTATTTAGACTAAACCTAAACCTAAGAATTTTGTGTTAGATTCGTGTCGGGTTTTCGGGTCGTGTCAGTAATTCACACCCCTAACTGTGGCGTAGCCATTGCTGCCCTGTCGGAATCGCCGACTGAAGCTATGAATTGTCGGAAAACAACCACAAGTCACCAAATCTGTCACAACACCACACCCACGAATACTATGATAACCCTAAACTCGACAATATTAAAATTAGCCCTAAATTTATATAAATGGAAACAAATTTACCTTAATGTATGGAGACATGGTGGCTGCTGCAATGATTTACATGCTCAATCACTCTTGAAGTGCAACGATTTACATGCTCAATCACTCTTGAAGTTTGCCCTAATTGCTACTTCGCGGATCTGGCTTTTAACAACTCAAGAGCAACAACTGATTTTGCGAAGGTGATCACCAAAGAAAAATAATGGGAGAAGCTGGAGTTTTATCAGCGGAGCATGGAGTAGAGGGAGAGATTGACCTAATATTTTTGTTGGTGAAGGAGTCAATGTTGAGAGATTAGATGATGGAGTTTTGTTTAGGGTAAAGTAGAAAGGGATAGAAAAAGCAGAGATTAATATTTGAGAGGAAATGAATGAGGCGGTCAAGAAGAGAGAGAGAGAGAGAGAGAGAGCAGAGATTTAGGTTTGAATTTCAATTTCAAAAGTGACATATGGAACCAAATAAATGAATCGATGGGTGTTTTGAATTTTGTAACTGGGGACAAAGGCCCGCCCTAAACTTCATGGGCCGATGTAGGTTTGAAATTTGTAGTAATCCCTTAATAATAACATAATAGTATAGATATTATATTTAATTTAAATAATAATGACATAAGCAAGGCATTGTTGTGACAACCCGAATTTCCCTTCATGTTCCACCGTATGTTGTAACTATGTGAATGTTAATGAATGTGATTTGTTATTGATTGCTTGAATATATGTGAAGATACTTGGAAATGATTGACTGGTTCATATGTAAAGTGGAATGATATTTGATTCTTATAAAAACCGCACACCAAATAAATATTAGTATAGTCGCACACTGTCAGCATAACGTCACACGCCTACTACGACCGCACACCTATTTTATTCGGACCCAGAACCCTAAAAGGTTGGCCCATAGGTGGCCGCACACCCTTCTTATTGGGCTTTAACGGACAGCACATTCATCTAATGAGGGTGCGGTATCTGGTAACTGGTATATATACCCATGTGATGCAAAACCCTAGAAAATCCTTTGCCAATCATTGACGGCAACAATTTCCTAAAACATTCTCCCCCCCCCCCCTTCACCAACATTCCTCTATTTTGGGAAACCCTAGAAATACATCCTACTTCTTCCTCGAAGATTTTTGATGCATCATCATCACCATCATTAGCATCAGCTTACCCTTTCTGGAAAACTTTTCTTCATCATTTGAAGACCTCTTTTTCCCACTATCTCGCACACTTCCAGATCTAATCCAGGACATGGTTGACCAACTTTAAAACAAGAAAATTACATGCTGAGCAAAACAAAGGTGAATTCACACACTTTACTAAAAGCATGTATTTCCGCTGGTCGGGAACGGAACGAACAACACTTTCCCTAGTTTGGGATTGCATAGTATCCCTGCTTTGGGATATGGTTAAATGCTACTTATATTTTATGAACAAGCGTACTAAACGAAACTCTATAATGGAATTCCCAACTTACTATACCAATTAGTCGTCTGGCCTAGCGAACGGGATATTAGTTGATAGCGCTATTAGGTTTCACCAACCTCACACTGTGCCTGGATAGGATCGGGCGTAAACTAATAGGCCTTGGCAAACCGTCAATGATGATAGACACTTACAATGTAACACCTCAAAAATTCATGCCCAATAAAATAAAGACACGTGTCATGTGAGACAAACATGTCAGGAACCCGGATCAAATAAAGATGTATGGTAGGATTTAATAAGGGGCGTCATGTTATTAAAAATACCTTTGAACGACCCAAGGGCGACATGTTATTAAAACACCTTTGAGTGACCCAAATTATAAATCCCAAGATCCTTAAATCATTTGATAAGCATCAAATATATTATCCAGATTGTTCCTAAATAAATAAAATTTCCATTTTCATATGGAAAATTGGATTCTATGAATTATTACTACAACCTTCGGTAAATAAATTCTGGATTTAAAAGAATTACACTTGAAATATTGTTCATGTCCAACCCTCAAGAGAATCCAAGATGCATTCTTGGAAATTCCGTCATTTCAAACCTTGCCATAAGGATCCAAAGTGAGAAAGTTCATGCAAGGCATGCAAAAGCCTGCCCACATGGTCCCCTACTGCAAAGCATGCATGAGAATCCGTCACTACACAATTGCATGGTCAAATTTTGGAAGTTTGCATGATTTTTGGCTTCTGACCATCAGTTACGGACCGTATGGCTTTAAGCTTACGGTCCGCAAGGAGCATATCTGGGCGATTTGAGCAAGGGTCAGTTACGAACGGTAACTGTATAAGCATACGGTCCGCAAGAGAGGCATACGGACCGCAAGAGCTTAGGCTTACGGTCCGTAAGCCTGTCGCTGGCAGCAGGTTTTGGACAGCTGCCTGTTCAGCCTGTTGCACCGCCTTAGTAATATGGTTTTTGAAATCAGGGGCATGATAGGCAGTATATAGCATCTTAGGGACACCTGGGATGATCTTGTAACCATCATAGACTATCTTGGCTTGATCTTGAGCTCCCTAGTTCACTATATAAGGACTTGAAGTTGTGACATTGGACTTGCTCATTTTCACTTTGACTTTCACTCAAGACACTTCTCTAGAGCTCCTGGACAGCAACCAACTCTTCTTAGGCTCCATTAGCATACTTAGGACCCTTGTAAGTGTCCTTAACCTCCCTTAATCCGATTTGGCTTAATTAATTAGTTAAGAGTCAAACCGTCGTACTTAAGGTTTGACTTCGAGATTAAGCAATAATTACTCAGTCAAATCTCAAATTAAAAATACCTATAAGTAGGTAATTATGTGGGCATTAAACCCTTAAAAGGGTATTTCCAGATTCCCACTCTAACTATGCAAATTGTCGAGTCAAAGCTTACTTTAAAAAGTCAACAGAATGCTTAATTCCAAATTAATACATAATTAGCAATGTAGGATATATGCAACCTGTTTGATCATTAATATAACTTGGTAATTAATGTAAGAACATGTTTAAATTTGTTCAACTCGACAGTTTTCAGTTTAGACCCGGTTTGGAACCGAAAGTCGCATAGTTTGACTTTCGCTTTGACTTTCAGTTCTGACCCGTTTAGGCCAAGTTTAGGATTGCCTTAGAGCTTCTTTTGGACCTAGTTACATGTTAGTATAACCCTCTGTATTTATACGACTTGGTTCACTAGTTTTCTAATTATTATGCAAGTTTCCGTTAAATGCTCATACGTTGACCATTATGCCCAAATGACCGTAAAATATGATTTTTGAAAATGTAAAAGAGTAGACATCTTAGTTATTGGATTATGAACTTGTACCCAAACTTTGACATCAGTTTGAGGTCTAGATTAAGAGTTATGTTCCTTAGCGTAATTAGAAGCATTCTTAGTAATTAATTGGCGTAATTAGCATATAGCCTATCTAAACCTAAATTTTAATATCAAACTTTATACCCACTGAGATATAATAATATTTTGGGATTTTTTTTGGAGATTTTTATTTATTTTTAGGCGGAGCATAACTTAGAGTTTTAAGCTTATTTCGGTTATTGCCGGTTTTACCCTTTTAGGCTATAAAATGAGTTTTATAAATCCTTTTGACCTCAAACCTTTTTCTACTGATTTATTATGTTAAAATAATTATTTTGAGCCTTCTGGAATGTTAAAAATATCAGCTTTTTATACAAAACCCGGAAATGGCTCCAAATCGCCTTTTTAGGCATTTTTACGACATAGTATGTATCAAAACTAGTTTATATGTATAAGGGTTGATACCTACTGATATATTCAGTAAACTTTTATATTATAACAGTAAACTAAAGTTTTAAACTCAGGTTTCCAATTTTGACCTTTTTGGCTTATGTGAAATTACCAAAATGCCCTTTCGGTGCATAGGATGGTTATAATTTATAAAATTCACATATATATGACACTATACTGTTATGACCCATTAAAATGAGTATAATTACTGATTTATTCAGATATGTAACTCAGGTTACTAGTTTAACTCTTTTATACCCTTTAAAATGACTAAAATGCCCTTTCGGGGCATAGTTTGAATTAAAAATTATTTTGGGCATAATAGGACATATCTTACTGATATCACAACATATTTGGTGCATATTAACTCAGGAAACTTGTATATGATTTATATGGTTACCCGTTACACACTTTCGCGTTCAGATCGGCTTATGTAACTAGTTTACACATATTAGCCGAAACAGGTCAAACCATATCCTTTTTGTCTCAAAATCCAGAATGTGATTATGTTACCCATATTAAACAAGCATGCGAGCTTGTTGGGTCAAAACCACATTCTAAACCGGTCTTCGCCTTTCATGCGATTGAACCGTATTCATTCTTGAAACTAGCCGGTCTAAGCTTAGGCTAATTTAAAGACCCGTTAGGATTCTAATAGGTTATTATAAACCTTCGTTCCAGAATAGGAGATCCAGTAAAAGATGCGTGCACTTGCTTATTGTGAATTATACTTGCTCAGTAAATACTTTTAACTTATTTTCCCTTATACGGGCTTGGGGTACGGTATATAAAATACCGCTTGGTCGGGCATTTGACCTTAATCGTTTAGTGGTTAAAAGATGACCCGTTTGAAAATTTGTTTTGTTTGTTTTACGCCTTTGGGAGTTTAATGACCATGTTCCGGATATCCTTGGCATCATTCATGAAATGGCCACGACCTTGACACGCGGGTGTAGGCGTACACCCGACAATGTGTCCATATTTATTAAGGTATAACCGTTGGTTTTCCGCCGCGGGTTTATACTATGTGGTGTGTCAATTAATCTTAAACCCGACACGAACCGGGCGACTAAACGCATAACAAACATGTAATTCTTTTACAAGTTTAAATTTGATTAATTATCCCAAGTTATAAAAAGTTTTGTGCCATGTGCATTCAAATCAATTTTTAAAAACATTTTCAAAATGAGTCAGTTAAATTGTATTTACCAGTGTAAACTGACGTATTTTTCCCCAAAAAGATTAAGTGCAGGTTCTACACGTAATAGACTGGCCTCTCCTTCGCATCGTTTAGAATCTCGCAAGCTCGGATGTAATAAATCTGTTGAACAATTCTCCTTTTTATTTTGATCCGCCTGTGGATCTATTTCAGCTACATTGTGATACTTGAATATTACAATTTGTTTGGTTGAAAGAAATCTATCTTTTTGCTTCCGCTGTGCATTTATGATTTGTGTTGTTTGACTATGATGATATCAACTACGTCATGATACTCCCCCACCGGGCCCACCTGTGACACGTGGAAAAATAGGGGTGTGACAGGTTGGTATCAGAGCCAATACTGAGTGAATTAAACACTAGCCTTTTGTGTTTAATCTCAGTGCACAAATTGCACATTCCTCGAGTTCCGAGTCTAGACAAAGAACATAGGACAAACTCTGTTTTGTTTTGTTTTATTTGATCTTTATTTTATATATTCGTTGTTGTTATCTTAATCATGTTTGCAGGTTAAGAATGCCGCCAAGGTTTTTGAGAGGTAGAGGCAAGGGCCCAGTTACGGGCCATGACCATGAAGTCGGGCCTTCACACCGGCGTACCCCATCTATCACAATGAGCACTAGCCCCCAGGAGCCGTGGAGGGTTTACGTTGAACCAGGGAGGCGATCAGTCTCCTTAAGTTCCTCACCGTCCTATTTGCATTCTTTCGGGCCGCAATCCAAAAACGAGCCCGACCACCCTCCGCCTTCCTTCAAACCGTTGCAGCGGTCAAACTCGCACCATTCTTTTTGTGACCCTACCCCTGCTTTCCAAAGCCGGTTCAACCCGGCTAATTTAATTCAAGAACCCGTGGGTTTTAACCCACTTGGACCCGAGGATCACTTCTCGGGTGAAAATGACATGGATGAAGATACGGATCCCATGGAGCTTGCCACTGGGACCCTGAACCACCCCATCGAAATCTCCGATGGGTCATCTTTTCATGGATCACCTTACCGTGGTCCTGACAGCTACGAGGCGAGGTTCAAGCAGATTGACTGGTATTTCACTCCCTCTCACCACTCGTCTCCTTACCAGCAGCAGCAGCAAAAGTAGCAGGATCCTTCCGAGGATTCTCGATTTGGGGCAATCACTCCGCCACCACCACCACCACCAGTGGAACAACAACCGCCTCTGGAGCCACCGAGGCGGAGAAGGTCAAACGCACGGATGTCCGTGCGAGGAGGAGTCCGCATCAGCACTCCTCAGCCCTCGAGTGGCAGTCATTATCCGCCACTCTAGGAGGAAGAAGACCCACAGATGGGGGGTCTATCAAACCCCATCCCAGAGATCAACTCTGCGCCTATGGCGCCACCATTGGGTTTTGATAACCCAATCCCTGCCTACGCCGGTTCAGCGGCGTATAACCCTTTTGAGCAGTCGGCTCATACCCATTACGACTATGCCAATGTGGACCCATACCAGGAAGCATGGGACTACAATGCTCGTCACCTAGAGGGACCCTATGGTGGTCTTTGGACCACTGGTTACCCAACTAATGGGTACCAGCGTCCGCCACCTCCTCAACCTCTGTATCAGCCGCCGCAGCCACAGTTGATCCCGCCAGAGCGCCAGCAAGAGGTCCTTGAAAGATTGGACCGATGTGAACGGGAAATTCAAAAAGAGCGCAGTAACACTCGAGGCTTCTTCAAGGGGTTATCAGACTTGATCAAAGGGAAGTCTAAGAGAAGGGGTCATTGAAGACCTCATGTTATTATTTTATTTAGTTGTAATCAAGTCCCTGTGTGGACTTTTTGCTTCTGTACATAGCCTCTGCGTAGGCTTGTCTTTTGTACTCTGCCCCTGCGTGGGCATGTCTCTTGTTAACCCCTGCGTGGGTTTGCTGTTTGTTTCGCCCCTGCGTGGGCATTTTATGTTATTTTTGTAGAAGTCCCGTTTAGGGCAAAAGTTGTACTTGTTCTAACCTTTATGAGATGTTTTAGTTTAAATTTTCATTTTATTTATTATTAATTATGTGCATGAAACATAAAATAAATAAAAAATCATTACAAGATCTATCATTATAATAAAATGGTAAAATCTAAAAAGGACAAGACCTAGCCATATGTTATCATAAAACAATGCCTAGATGGTAGTTCCATAATTAGATTAAGATCCATAATAACATCTCAATCTAGGACTATTCTGCGTTAATTATTAAAAGAATCTTAGAGGTAAAACCTAGCCAATGTGTCGTTGCAGACCTGGCCAAGATGGTAGAATCCACACAAAAGATTCCAATTCTTGTTAACATCTGTAAGTATGTTAGCATTCTTGGCAAACTGTGAATCGTTAAAGTCACACAGGCCATCCTTTAAAAAAAGGGTTAATTTAAATTCCCTTAATTATATAACTGCCCCTTATGGACGAAGTGCCTGTGGGCAATAATTAAATGTCCTCTGGGACTCAGGACAGTGGTAGCTTACGACTCCCTGTCAAGAAAAGGTGATGAACCGTGGTTCAAACCTAAATACCTGGATACTGTAAAAATCCTGGTTTATAATTAAGTTAAATTGTCTGCGTGACTAGGCCTTATGTGCTATTATTAATTTAAAATTTAGGATATTAATAAAGATCCTACATTTATAGCAAATTAACCTAAATTGGCAATTTAAAACCATGGTTAATAGAATATAAAATACTGTAAAAGCTTTTAAATAAAACCTTGCCCATTATTTCTATATGTAGCAATTGAAGCTACATGGCTGGGTCGGATGAAGTAAATAGTCATCCGGTGGAAAACCACGATAACGCTAGAATACAGTTAACTGGTGCGGAGATAATGTCGTTACAAAAGCTTTGGATAGGCAGAACAGTGAGTCATCTGGGACCCAAAGTAGAACCCTGTCTACACCTCATTCCAAGCCTAAAACCCATTCTGAAGCTCATAACAAACCACCCTCTGTCCAGCCTAAACCTAAGAAAGATGATGATCGACATTCTTCAAATGAGAACAGTGTTCACCCCAAGAAGATAGTGTTCGATAATGCACCTCGCGCTAAAGGATGCACGTACAAGTACTTTGTTTCATGCAAGCCCCGAGATTTACTGGGGGGAAGGGCGTGGTGGATTGCATGACTTGGTTGGATGAAATGGACACTGTTGTGGACATTAGTGGTTGTGCTGAAAGGGACATTGTAAAGTTTGTATCTCAGTCATTTAAGGGTGAAGCCCTAGCATGGTGGAGATCATTGATTCAAGCTTCGGGAAAGGTTCCATTGTACAACATGTCTTGGGAGCAATTTGTTGCTCTTATCAAAGAAAATTACTGCCCTCAGCATGAGGTTGAAAAGATAGAGTCTGATTTTCTATCTCTAATCATGAAGAACCTGGATTGCCAGGCTTATCTCACAAGCTTCAATACTATGTCAAGGTTGGTTCCTTACCAAGTGACCCCGGAACCCAAGAGAATTGCACGTTTCATTGGGGGTTTGACCCCAGAAATAAAAGTAAACGTGAAGGCCTCTCGGCTCGCTACGTTCAGGTCCGCAGCTGATATTTCCCTGTCCCTTACGTTGGACGCGGTCAGGAAAAGATCGCTAAGGAACTCGGACGCTGAGAAGAGAAAGCAAAATGATGATAATTCACGCCGATCAAACAAGAAGCATCAGGGAAATCAGGATCACAAAAAGGGGTCGGGATCTAAGAAAGGTGATCAACAATCGGGTGATAGACCCAAGTGCAAGATTTGCAAGAAGCACCATTTTGGGAGGTGCAGGTATGAGCAGAAATCCCAATCCCAGCCGAAGGCATGTGGAATTTGCAAGTCCTCTGAGCACAGGACCCTTGATTGCAAAAAGTTGAAGGATGCGACTTGCTATAGTTGCAATGAAAAAGGGCACATCAAGACTAACTGCCCAAAACTGGCAAAGAAAGCTGAGGAAGGGAAAAAGACCAACGCCAGGGTCTTTCAAATGAATGCACAGGAGGCTATCCAAAACGACAATGTCATAACAGGTACGTTCCTCATTAATGATGTTTTCGCAAGAGTATTGTTTGATTCTGGAGCAGATAAATCCTTTGTAGATAATAAGTTTTGTGAGTTGCTAAGATTGCCTGTTAAAACCTTAAGTGTGAATTATGAGGTGGAATTAGCTGATGGGACCATGGAAACAGTTTCGACTGTGTTAGATGGATGTGTCATATCCATTAGCAACCACTCTTTTCCCTTGTCCCTCCTTCCGTTTAAGTTAGCCGATTTCGATGTAGTGATAGGTATGGATTGGTTATCGCATAACCAAGCCCAGGTTATGTGCAACAAGAGGCAAGTGGTGATCAAGACTCCGTCTGGTGAACCACTTACCATTCAAGGAGATGCTCATCATGGATTGCCTGAGCAAGTGGCTATGCTAAAGGAATCCAGATGTTTGAAGAAGGGTTGTGTCATTTATATGGCACAGGTGACCATTGATGAGCAGAAGCCCAAGATTGAAGATATCCCCGTTATTTTTGAATACCCCGAAGTTATCCCGGAAGAACTACCTGGTTTGCCACCAGATAAACAAGTAGAGTTCAGAATCGACATCATTCCAGGAGCAGCGCCTATTGCAAGAGCACCATATAGGTTAGCACCAACAGAAATGAAGGAATTAAGGACGCAGTTAGATGACTTGCTAGCCAAAGGTTTCATTAGACCTAGCTCGTCTCCATGGGGAGCACCAATCTTATTTGTCAAGAAGAAAGATGGGTCGATGCGTTTGTGCATTGATTACCGTGAGCTTAATAAGGTCACTATCAAGAATAGGTATCCTTTGCCCAGGATCGACGATCTGTTCGATCAGCTACAAGGAGCAAGCTACTTTTCTAAGATTGATTTGAGGTCAGACTATCATCAATTGAAGGTTAAAGAAGAAGATGTACACAAAACTGCGTTTAGGACTCGTTATGGTCATTACGAGTTCCTAGTGATGCCTTTTGGGCTCACTAATGCACCTGCCGCATTCATGGATCTCATGAATCGCGTATGCAAGCCCTATTTGGATAAATTTGTCATTTTCTTCATCGATGACATTCTCATCTACTCGAAAAGTCAAGCTGACCACGAGAAGCATCTTCGATGTATTCTTGAGCTGCTTCATCAAGAAAAGCTCTATGCCAAATTTTCTAAGTGTGAATTTTGGCTTCGAGAAGTCCAGTTCCTTGGTCATGTTGTTAGTGAGCGTGGTATCCAAGTAGATCCCGCTAAGATTTAAGCTATCATGAACTGGCAAGAGCCGAAGAAGCCTACGGAGATTCGCAGTTTCTTAGGATTGGCAGGATACTACAGGAGATTTATTGAAAACTTCTCAAGAATTGCAGCACCCCTGACTTTGCTGACTCGCAAGAATAGCAAGTTCGATTAGGGGCCTAAGCAGCAAGAGTCATTCGATATTTTGAAGCAAAAGCTGAGTAACGCTCCAGTGTTGACGTTACCTGAAGGAATTGATGAGTTTGTGGTTCATTGTGATGCATCACACACCAGGATGGGTTGTGTGTTAATGCAAAAAGGCAAGGTCATTGCCTACACTTCATGACAGTTAAACGTGCATGAAAAGAATTACACCACACATGATTTGGAGTTGGGTGCCGTTGTATTCGCACTAAAACTATGGAGGCACTACTTGTATGGAACCAAGTGTGTGATCTATTCCGATCACAAAAGCCTTCAGCATCTGTTCAATCAGAAGGATCTAAATATGAGGCAGCGACGTTGGATGGAAACTCTGAATGATTATGAGTGTGAAATAAGATACCATCCAGGCAAGGCCAACGTAGTCGCAGATGCCTTGAGCAGAAAAGAAAGAGTGAAGCCGATAAGAATTAATGCCAAGAGCATTGATGTGACACTCTAGGTTTTCCGAACAACTACTTTGTAATTACATTGTGCGTGTATATGTGTTATAAAATGAAAGTTGTGATTTCTTTTGTGCTATGTGCCGATAATGTGTTGTATGTATGTATGATATAAATATATATTAGAGTAGAAGTGAGTCGAGACCGCGAACCCGACTCGAGACCACCCGGTCTCGAGTGAATAGTGAACTTATGGGCCGTTGGGCCGCTTCCTTTAGCCTCACACGAAACCCACTCGGAAACCCATAAGGGTGCATGGCCCTTGAATGGGTTATAAAATCCCCACATAAGCCACACTTCCCTCATTTTGACACTCAAACATTCTCTCACACTCTCTACCTCTCACTAAAACCCTAAAACCCTAACAAATCAAGATCACTTCCTCACCCTCTCATCTCTCTCGGATCCAACCGTAGCATCAAGACTCCCGGATTTCTACTCGGAACCATCACTCGGAAGTGGAACCTTTGATCCTTCGCACCCACAACATCAACCGGTTAGTGTTTTTAGGTGTTTGCTATGATTCTTGAGTATGATGATAAGTGTTGCCATGCTTTTAACTTAAAAATGTCACTAATGATGATGATGAACATGTTTTAGCTAGTTAGAAGTCGAACCGTGTGTTGTTACTTTGATGATGTTTTGACCGTATGATATGCTAATGAAACATGCTAGATTTAGGAACCTATAATGAGGATACCAATTATGTCCGATTATGTTATGATGATTTGTGATAAATGTGTGGTCTTTGATCCTGATAATTCATATGAAGAACCTTGTGATTATGTGTTTAAAAGTGGGATGAATATGTGAAGAACATGTTGAAGGTGTGATGAATGTTATGAATATTTGAAAAATGCTTGTCTTGATCCATTTTGCTTAGTAATCAGACAAGGAAACATGTTGGTGCAATATGGTTGGATAGTACACAATCACACAAAAACACAATTTCATTGGCTAGTACATAGGACAGGTTCTAGAAGGATTCAGGTGCACGTAACAGTGGTTGCGAGTCGGAATCCTTGGTTGCGACTCGAGACCAAAACGTGATTCGTCGAGATATCCCGGTTGCGACTCGCAAGCAGCACATGATGAACCGAAACCGAGGTTGCGAGTCGGAATCCCTGGATTGCGAATCGAAACCAAAGCATGATGAACCGAGACCGAGGTTGCGAGTCGGAACCCTTGGTTGCGACTCGAAACCGTGCATTCTCGAGTCGAAACCGCCCTTGTCTCGACTGGGCTGCTTAAGTGTTATTGGGCCAAAAGCTTGTTGGACTATCTGTTGACTGGACTGCTTGTGTATCTGTTACTGTTGTGAATGTTAGAACAGGCCCAATAACCCAACTATTGAATGTGTGCATACTAAGTGTGTCTATACGTGTTTGCTATACGTGATTACTTGTACCCCAACTTGACCTATATCTGGTAACCATGCTAGGACGTGGTGACCAACGTGATTGACCGGGTATTTAATCTACCGAGCAACCCAAGGTGAGTTCACAACCTAAAGCATGCGTTCCCGGTGGTTTGGGAAACGGAACTACAAACAACACTATCCCCTATGAGGGATACAACTTACTTTTCTTCCCTTGTTATTGGGAACCTTTAGTTAATTACTGTTTATACGGATTGCAACTAACGGCACTAAACGAAACTCTATCGCTCAAGTCCCTACTACATAATACCGATTAGTCGCCGGGGCCAGGCGAACGGGTTATTAGTTGATAGCGCTATTTAGGTTTTACCAACCTCACACCGTGCCATGGTTTGGGATCGGTCGTGAACTAATGTACTCAGGCATCCGTCAATGATGATAGAACATTGACATCGGGGCATCCTGCGGAAACGCAAACGGTTACCTAGTGTTCGGTATTGGAAAAACAGTTTAGTCGCTAACTTTTGGGGTAGCTCCCCATGGCATGTATAAACGAGTAAATTAACTGGTGAAACAAGTTTTTGGTAATTAAAACTGGACAACTAGTGAACTCACTCAGCATTATTGTTGACACCTTACTGCATGCTTTGCAGGTAACCAGTGACTGAGGAGCTGCTGCTTGGGGATGTGTAGTGTTCGTCAAAACCCGTGTGTTGGGTTTTATTTATCTTGAACCATGAACTATCTTTTAAAACTATTTGGTTTATGCTTCCGCTGTTTTTGTTTAAACTATTTATCGAACTTAAACTACGATGTTGCTAACCACTTTGGATAGCAATTATTTTACTATTAACCAATGCTTAGTATAATTGGTGGCTGGATCCTGGTCAGTCACGCCCTCAAGCGGATGTTACTCCGCAGGTGGAATTTGGGGGTGTGACAGATTGGTATCAGAGCCATTGGTTATAGTGAACTTGGTTTTAAAAAGGGGAAAAATCTTTTTGAGAAAAACCAGACTATAACCCGTGACTCGTGACGACACTACACTCCAAGTGCAACGCTCGACTTATTTGACCTCATAGCTCGGACCCATGTTTACTTGCTTGCTTGTCTTATGCTTTCTGCGCTACTATACGTACTAGTTTGCCTAATTAGATAGATTCGCCTCCCCTCTTCTATCTCATTCTCGCTATGTTACGACATCACACTCATACTATGTTTTCTGGCTATGAAGACAATGAGTGGACGCGGACGAGGAAACGTCAACATGACTCAGGCTCAGTTCACTAACCTGATCAACACGGTGGCTGCAGCTTTCGCAGCTCACCCTGGAGGTAAGCTCTTGTTTTAGGATGTTTAGATCCTACCGCCACATCGTCTTTTCACCTCTAAGCCCATTCTTATCACTCTCGCAACAGGTCAGCATGCACCTGTGCAACCACGTGTTTGTACCTTCAAGACCTTCATGGATTGCAAGCCTCTACCTTTCAATGGCACTGAGGGTGCCATAGGCCTCCTGCACTGGATCGAGAAGGTCGAAGCTGTTTTCGCTGTCTGCGAATGTCCCCCAGCTAATTGGGTAAAGTTTGCTACTGGTACTCTTGAGGGAAGCGCGCTTTCGTGGTGGAAAGCGCAAATTCAAATGCTTGGTTTGGAGACTGCTAATGCTACTGCATGGGAAGATTTCAAGGATATGATCAAGGAAGAGTATTGTCACAGGGATGACATCCACAAACTCGAGGACGAGTACTATGGTCTCAAGATGGTTGGGTCAGAGATTGAGACCTACACCAAGCTGTCCAACGACTATGCTGCACTTTGCCCAAACATGTCCCGACCCATGTACCGAAGGATCGAATTGTACATCAAAGGCTTAGTCCCAGAAATCAAGGGCCATGTAACCTCGGCCAACCTCACTACCATACAGCCTGTGGTTCGTCTTGCCCACAAACTCACCAACCAGGCTGTGGAAGAGGGCAGGTTGCCCAAAAGGATCAGTGCTGCGGAAGGAACTTCTAGTGATGGCAAACGAAAGTGTGATGGAAATCAGGGCAAGGATGCTAACTCTACTCAGGCCCCAGCTCAGCAAAGGAAAACTGAGAACAACAAAGGCACTCAGCAACAGGGTGGCTACCGGGGAAGTTACCCTAAGTGCAACAAGTGTAACAGGCACCACAATGGGGCATGTAACAAAGGTCAGTGCCAGCGATGCCACAAGATGGGGCATGAAGCCAAGGATTGTAGAAGTCAGTTCCCAGCAAGGCAGAACCAGCAACAGCCCCAACAGCAACAGCAGCAGGGAAACAACCGCGGATGTTTTAAATGTGGGGCAACGGGGCACATGCGAAAGGATTGCCCTGAACTGAATCAGAATCGCAACAACAACCAGGGAGCTGGGAACAATGAGCAAAACAACAATGCTGGGAATGGTACAAGGGGAAGAGCTTTTGTGATTGGAGTTGGAGAAGCAAGGAACGACCCCAACGTCGTGGCGGGTAAGTTCCTACTTGATGATCGTTATGTTTCTGTGTTATTTGATTCCGGTGCCGATGCCAGTTATGTATCCCTTCGCATTAGTAAGAAACTTAAGCACCCGCCTGCATTATTAAGTTCTAAGCACATCGTCGAGATAGCTAATGGTAGGAACATCGAGGCCACGCACGTGATCCATGACTGCACACTAGAATTGTCTGGTCACACGTTTAGTATCGATCTTTTCCCTGTCAAACTTGGAAGCTTCGACGTCGTCATCGGCATGGATTGGTTATCCAAACATCGCGCTGAGATCCTCTGTCAAGAGAAAGCGGTTCGTATTCCTCGCCGTTCTGGCCAACCCCTCATCGTTCAAGGCAACAAAGGTGGAGAAGTCACAGGCATTATCTCGCTTTTAAAAGCCCAGAAGTGTTTACAGAAAGGGCACACCGCTATCCTAGCACTTGTCACCGACACCCACGAAAAGGAGAAGAGGATTGAAGATTTTCCTGTAGTACGTGACTATCCCGAGGTATTTCCCGAGGAACTACCTGGACTCCCTCCCCACCGTCAGGTCGAATTCCAAATCGAGCTAGCCCCCGGAGCAGCGCCTATAGCTCGTGCGCCTTACCGTCTAGCCCCTGCAGAACTGAAGGAACTCTCTACGCAACTACAAGAACTATTGGATAAAGGATTTATCCGTCCCAGTTCGTCGCCCTGGGGAGCGCCAGTACTCTTTGTTAAGAAGAAGGATGGCACATTCCGAATGTGCATCGACTATCGTGAGCTGAACAAGGTTACCATCAAGAATCGTTACCCTCTCCCGCGCATCGACGACCTATTCGATCAGTTGCAAGGATCGAGCTACTATTCTAAGATTGACCTGCGATCAGGCTATCATCAGCTGAGAGTTCGTAATGAAGACATCTCTAAGACTGCGTTCAGAACTCGTTACGGTCATTACGAGTTCCTCGTTATGCCTTTTGGAATTACTAACGCGCCTGCGGTTTTCATGGATCTCATGAACCGAGTGTGCAAGCCTTACCTCGACAAATTCGTGATTGTGTTTATCGACGACATCCTGATCTACTCAAAAAGTCAAGAAGAGCATGAACGACACCTACGCCTTATCCTCGAACTCTTACGCAATGAGCAATTGTACGCCAAATTCTCGAAGTGTGACTTTTGGCTTCGAGAGGTCCATTTCCTTGGGCATGTGGTCAATAAGGACGGGATTCACGTCGACCCCGCTAAGATCGACTCGATAAAGAATTGGCCTACACCCAAGACTCCAACCGAAGTTCGCCAATTCTTGGGATTGGCAGGATACTACCGCAGATTCATCAAAGGATTCTCAGAGATTGCTCAACCCCTCACGACTCTTACTCAGAAAGGCATTGTTTACAAGTGGAATGAAGCTCAGGAGTCGGCCTTTCAAAGGCTAAAGGATAACCTCTGTAGTGCTCCTATTCTCTCGTTGCCTGAAGGCACTGACGACTTTGTGGTTTACTGCGATGCGTCTATCCATGGGCTCGGTTGCGTGTTAATGCAACGCGAGAAAGTTATTGCCTACGCCTCTCGACAACTTAAGACGCATGAAAGGAACTACACTACGCATGATTTGGAATTGGGAGCAGTAATCTTTGCTCTTAAGATTTGGAGACATTACCTGTACGGTACCAAGTGCACAATTTACACCGATCACAGGAGTCTCGAGCATATCTTTAGGCAAAAGGAATTAAACATGCGACAACGTCGATGGGTCGAACTCTTGAATGACTACGAATGCGCCATCAAGTACCATCCGGGCAAGGCCAATGTCGTGGCAGACGCCCTCAGCCGAAAGGACACTATACCAAAGCGCGTGCGAGCATTGCAACTTACCATCCAGTCTAACCTCCCTACCCAGATCCGAAATGCTCAAGTCGAAGCATTGAAACCGGAAAACATCAGGGCTGAGTCTCTGCGAGGATCGAGACAGCGATTAGAACAGAAGGAAGATGGCGCTTACTACGTAACAGGGCGCATTTGGGTCCCACTCTATGGAGATTTACGTGAACTCGTGATGGACGAAGCCCACAAGTCCCGTTACTCAGTACATCCTGGTTCGGACAAGATGTACCACGACTTGAGGACTACATATTGGTGGCCTGGCATGAAGGCCCACATAGCAACATACGTCAGCAAATGTTTGACTTGCGCGAGAGTCAAGACAGAGTACCAGAAGCCAGCAGGCCTACTCCAACAACCAGAAATCCCGAAATGGAAATGGGAGCAAATTTTCATGGATTTTGTTACAGGGCTACCTAGATCTCAACGCGGAAATGACACCATTTGGGTAATAATAGATCGATTGACCAAGTCCGCGCACTTTCTGGCTATTAAGGAAACAGACAAGTTTTCTACCTTGGCGGAGATTTACTTAAAGGAAGTAGTTTCGAGGCACGGGGTGCCAACCTCAATAATTTCAGACCGAGACGCTCGTTTTACTTCGGAATTGTGGCAAGCTATGCACAAATCCTTTGGCTCACGTCTGGACATGAGCACCGCTTATCACCCACAAACGGATGGGCAGTCTGAACGCACCATCCAAACCCTAGAAGACATGCTTAGAGCATGTGTGATCGATTTTGGCAAGAATTGGGAGAAGCATCTACCGCTAGTGGAATTCTCCTACAACAACAGCTACCACACTAGTATTCAGGCAGCACCTTTTGAGGCATTGTACGGTCGTAAATGCCGGTCACCTCTCTGCTGGGCGGAAATCGGTGATAGTCAAATCACGGCCCCAGAGATGGTGGTAGATACAACGGAAAAGATTGCCCAGATCAGACAACGCATGGCGGCAGCTCGTGACCGTCAGAAAGACTATGCTGATAAACGTAGGAAACCACTAGAATTCCAGGTCGGTGACCGGGTTCTACTTAAGGTCTCACCCTGGAAGGGTGTGGTTCGTTTTGGTAAACGGGGCAAGCTCAATCCGCGATATATCGGACCATTCGAAATTACCGAGAAAATTGGTAAGGTTGCTTATAGATTGAACCTGCCTGAAGAACTGAGTGCGGTACACAACGTATTTCACGTATCTAATCTGAAGAAGTGTCTATCAGATGAAACACTCGTAATTCCTTTCAAGGAACTAACTATTGATGAACAGCTACACTTTACTGAGGAACCGATTGAGATCACGGATCGAGAAATCAAAATCCTCAAACGTAGCCAGATACCTCTTGTACGAGTCCGTTGGAACTCGCGACGCGGCCCAGAGTTTACCTGGGAGCGGGAAGACCAGATGAAGCACAAGTATCCCCAGTTGTTCCCAAACGAAAACCCCAGCACTGAAGCTACAGCCGAATTTCGGGACGAAATTCCAAACTAACGGGGGGATGATGTGACACCCCGTTGAAACGTTCTCACTTGTACTAGCTTGACAGTGACTGCCTTAACTTTCGGGACGAAAGTTCTTAAAACTTGGAGATAATGTGACACTCTAGGTTTTCCGAACAACTACTTTGTAATTACATTGTGCGTGTATATGTGTTATAAAATGAAAGTTGTGATTTCTTTTGTGCTATGTGCCGATAATGTGTTGTATGTATGTATGATATAAATATATATTAGAGTAGAAGTGAGTCGAGACCGCGAACCCGACTCGAGACCACCCGGTCTCGAGTGAATAGTGAACTTATGGGCCGTTGGGCCGCTTCCTTTAGCCTCACACGAAACCCACTCGGAAACCCATAAGGGTGCATGGCCCTTGAATGGGTTATAAAATCCCCACATAAGCCACACTTCCCTCATTTTGACACTCAAACATTCTCTCACACTCTCTACCTCTCACTAAAACCCTAAAACCCTAACAAATCAAGATCACTTCCTCACCCTCTCATCTCTCTCGGATCCAACCGTAGCATCAAGACTCCCGGATTTCTACTCGGAACCATCACTCGGAAGTGGAACCTTTGATCCTTCGCACCCACAACATCAACCGGTTAGTGTTTTTAGGTGTTTGCTATGATTCTTGAGTATGATGATAAGTGTTGCCATGCTTTTAACTTAAAAATGTCACTAATGATGATGATGAACATGTTTTAGCTAGTTAGAAGTCGAACCGTGTGTTGTTACTTTGATGATGTTTTGACCGTATGATATGCTAATGAAACATGCTAGATTTAGGAACCTATAATGAGGATACCAATTATGTCCGATTATGTTATGATGATTTGTGATAAATGTGTGGTCTTTGATCCTGATAATTCATATGAAGAACCTTGTGATTATGTGTTTAAAAGTGGGATGAATATGTGAAGAACATGTTGAAGGTGTGATGAATGTTATGAATATTTGAAAAATGCTTGTCTTGATCCATTTTGCTTAGTAATCAGACAAGGAAACATGTTGGTGCAATATGGTTGGATAGTACACAATCACACAAAAACACAATTTCATTGGCTAGTACATAGGACAGGTTCTAGAAGGATTCAGGTGCACGTAACAGTGGTTGCGAGTCGGAATCCTTGGTTGCGACTCGAGACCAAAACGTGATTCGTCGAGATATCCCGGTTGCGACTCGCAAGCAGCACATGATGAACCGAAACCGAGGTTGCGAGTCGGAATCCCTGGATTGCGACTCGAAACCAAAGCATGATGAACCGAGACCGAGGTTGCGAGTCGGAACCCTTGGTTGCGACTCGAAACCGTGCATTCTCGAGTCGAAACCGCCCTTGTCTCGACTGGGCTGCTTAAGTGTTATTGGGCCAAAAGCTTGTTGGACTATCTATTGACTGGACTGCTTGTGTATCTGTTACTGTTGTGAATGTTAGAACAGGCCCAATAACCCAACTATTGAATGTGTGCATACTAAGTGTGTCTATACATGTTTGCTATACGTGATTACTTGTACCCCAACTTGACCTATATCTGGTAACCATGCTAGGACGTGGTGACCAACGTGATTGACCGGGTATTTAATCTACCGAGCAACCCAAGGTGAGTTCACAACCTAAAGCATGCGTTCCCGGTGGTTTGGGAAACGGAACTACAAACAACACTATCCCCTATGAGGGATACAACTTACTTTTCTTCCCTTGTTATTGGGAACCTTTAGTTAATTACTGTTTATACGGATTGCAACTAACGGCACTAAACGAAACTCTATCGCTCAAGTCCCTACTACATAATACCGATTAGTCGCCGGGGCCAGGCGAACGGGTTATTAGTTGATAGCGCTATTTAGGTTTTACCAACCTCACACCGTGCCATGGTTTGGGATCGGTCGTGAACTAATGTACTCAGGCATCCGTCAATGATGATAGAACATTGACATCGGGGCATCCTGCGGAAACGCAAACGGTTACCTAGTGTTCGGTATTGGAAAAACAGTTTAGTCGCTAACTTTTGGGGTAGCTCCCCATGGCATGTATAAACGAGTAAATTAACTGGTGAAACAAGTTTTTGGTAATTAAAACTGGACAACTAGTGAACTCACTCAGCATTATTGTTGACACCTTACTGCATGCTTTGCAGGTAACCAGTGACTGAGGAGCTGCTGCTTGGGGATGTGTAGTGTTCGTCAAAACCCGTGTGTTGGGTTTTATTTATCTTGAACCATGAACTATCTTTTAAAACTATTTGGTTTATGCTTCCGCTGTTTTTGTTTAAACTATTTATCGAACTTAAACTACGATGTTGCTAACCACTTTGGATAGCAATTATTTTACTATTAACCAATGCTTAGTATAATTGGTGGCTGGATCCTGGTCAGTCACGCCCTCAAGCGGATGTTACTCCGCAGGTGGAATTTGGGGGTGTGACAGATTGGTATCAGAGCCATTGGTTATAGTGAACTTGGTTTTAAAAAGGGGAAAAATCTTTTTGAGAAAAACCAGACTATAACCCGTGACTCGTGACGACACTACACTCCAAGTGCAACGCTCGACTTATTTGACCTCATAGCTCGGACCCATGTTTACTTGCTTGCTTGTCTTATGCTTTCTGCGCTACTATACGTACTAGTTTGCCTAATTAGATAGATTCGCCTCCCCTCTTCTATCTCATTCTCGCTATGTTACGACATCACACTCATACTATGTTTTCTGGCTATGAAGACAATGAGTGGACGCGGACGAGGAAACGTCAACATGACTCAGGCTCAGTTCACTAACCTGATCAACACGGTGGCTGCAGCTTTCGCAGCTCACCCTGGAGGTAAGCTCTTGTTTTAGGATGTT
Source organism: Helianthus annuus (assembly GCF_002127325.2). Classification (NCBI taxonomy): domain Eukaryota; kingdom Viridiplantae; phylum Streptophyta; class Magnoliopsida; order Asterales; family Asteraceae; genus Helianthus; species Helianthus annuus. The sequence goes on along the minus strand of NC_035446.2, from coordinate 141,659,243 downwards.
TAGATCCTACCGCCACATCGTCTTTTCACCTCTAAGCCCATTCTTATCACTCTCGCAACAGGTCAGCATGCACCTGTGCAACCACGTGTTTGTACCTTCAAGACCTTCATGGATTGCAAGCCTCTACCTTTCAATGGCACTGAGGGTGCCATAGGCCTCCTGCACTGGATCGAGAAGGTCGAAGCTGTTTTCGCTGTCTGCGAATGTCCCCCAGCTAATTGGGTAAAGTTTGCTACTGGTACTCTTGAGGGAAGCGCGCTTTCGTGGTGGAAAGCGCAAATTCAAATGCTTGGTTTGGAGACTGCTAATGCTACTGCATGGGAAGATTTCAAGGATATGATCAAGGAAGAGTATTGTCACAGCACAAACTCGAGGACGAGTACTATGGTCTCAAGATGGTTGGGTCAGAGATTGAGACCTACACCAAGCTGTCCAACGACTATGCTGCACTTTGCCCAAACATGTCCCGACCCATGTACCGAAGGATCGAATTGTACATCAAAGGCTTAGTCCCAGAAATCAAGGGCCATGTAACCTCGGCCAACCTCACTACCATACAGCCTGTGGTTCGTCTTGCCCACAAACTCACCAACCAGGCTGTGGAAGAGGGCAGGTTGCCCAAAAGGATCAGTGCTGCGGAAGGAACTTCTAGTGATGGCAAACGAAAGTGTGATGGAAATCAGGGCAAGGATGCTAACTCTACTCAGGCCCCAGCTCAGCAAAGGAAAACTGAGAACAACAAAGGCACTCAGCAACAGGGTGGCTACCGGGGAAGTTACCCTAAGTGCAACAAGTGTAACAGGCACCACAATGGGGCATGTAACAAAGGTCAGTGCCAGCGATGCCACAAGATGGGGCATGAAGCCAAGGATTGTAGAAGTCAGTTCCCAGCAAGGCAGAACCAGCAACAGCCCCAACAGCAACAGCAGCAGGGAAACAACCGCGGATGTTTTAAATGTGGGGCAACGGGGCACATGCGAAAGGATTGCCCTGAACTGAATCAGAATCGCAACAACAACCAGGGAGCTGGGAACAATGAGCAAAACAACAATGCTGGGAATGGTACAAGGGGAAGAGCTTTTGTGATTGGAGTTGGAGAAGCAAGGAACGACCCCAACGTCGTGGCGGGTAAGTTCCTACTTGATGATCGTTATGTTTCTGTGTTATTTGATTCCAGTGCCGATGCCAGTTATGTATCCCTTCGCATTAGTAAGAAACTTAAGCACCCGCCTGCATTATTAAGTTCTAAGCACATCGTCGAGATAGCTAATGGTAGGAACATCGAGGCCACGCACGTGATCCACGACTGCACACTAGAATTGTCTGGTCACACGTTTAGTATCGATCTTTTCCCTGTCAAACTTGGAAGCTTCGACGTCGTCATCGGCATGGATTGGTTATCCAAACATCGCGCTGAGATCCTCTGTCAAGAGAAAGCGGTTCGTATTCCTCGCCGTTCTGGCCAACCCCTCATCGTTCAAGGCAACAAAGGTGGAGAAGTCACAGGCATTATCTCGCTTTTAAAAGCCCAGAAGTGTTTACAGAAAGGGCACACCGCTATCCTAGCACTTGTCACCGACACCCACGAAAAGGAGAAGAGGATTGAAGATTTTCCTGTAGTACGTGACTATCCCGAGGTATTTCCCGAGGAACTACCTGGACTCCCTCCCCACCGTCAGGTCGAATTCCAAATCGAGCTAGCCCCCGGAGCAGCGCCTATAGCTCGTGCGCCTTACCGTCTAGCCCCTGCAGAACTGAAGGAACTCTCTACGCAACTACAAGAACTATTGGATAAAGGATTTATCCGTCCCAGTTCGTCGCCCTGGGGAGCGCCAGTACTCTTTGTTAAGAAGAAGGATGGCACATTCCGAATGTGCATCGACTATCGTGAGCTGAACAAGGTTACCATCAAGAATCGTTACCCTCTCCCGCGCATCGACGACCTATTCGATCAGTTGCAAGGATCGAGCTACTATTCTAAGATTGACCTGCGATCAGGCTATCATCAGCTGAGAGTTCGTAATGAAGACATCTCTAAGACTGCGTTCAGAACTCGTTACGGTCATTACGAGTTCCTCGTTATGCCTTTTGGAATGACTAACGCGCCTGCGGTTTTCATGGATCTCATGAACCGAGTGTGCAAGCCTTACCTCGACAAATTCGTGATAGTGTTTATCGACGACATCCTGATCTACTCAAAAAGTCAAGAAGAGCATGAACGACACCTACGCCTTATCCTCGAACTCTTACGCAATGAGCAATTGTACGCCAAATTCTCGAAGTGTGACTTTTGGCTTCGAGAGGTCCATTTCCTTGGGCATGTGGTCAATAAGGACGGGATTCACGTCGACCCCGCTAAGATCGACTCGATAAAGAATTGGCCTACACCCAAGACTCCAACCGAAGTTCGCCAATTCTTGGGATTGGCAGGATACTACCGCAGATTCATCAAAGGATTCTCAGAGATTGCTCAACCCCTCACGACTCTTACTCAGAAAGGCATTGTTTACAAGTGGAATGAAGCTCAGGAGTCGGCCTTTCAAAGGCTAAAGGATAACCTCTGTAGTGCTCCTATTCTCTCGTTGCCTGAAGGCACTGACGACTTTGTGGTTTACTGCGATGCGTCTATCCATGGGCTCGGTTGCGTGTTAATGCAACGCGAGAAAGTTATTGCCTACGCCTCTCGACAACTTAAGACGCATGAAAGGAACTACACTACGCATGATTTGGAATTGGGAGCAGTAATCTTTGCTCTTAAGATTTGGAGACATTACCTGTACGGTACCAAGTGCACAATTTACACCGATCATAGGAGTCTCGAGCATATCTTTAGGCAAAAGGAATTAAACATGCGACAACGTCGATGGGTCGAACTCTTGAATGACTACGAATGCGCCATCAAGTACCATCCGGGCAAGGCCAATGTCGTGGCAGACGCCCTCAGCCGAAAGGACACTATACCAAAGCGCGTGCGAGCATTGCAACTTACCATCCAGTCTAACCTCCCTACCCAGATCCGAAATGCTCAAGTCGAAGCATTGAAACCGGAAAACATCAGGGCTGAGTCTCTGCGAGGATCGAGACAGCGATTAGAACAGAAGGAAGATGGCGCTTACTACGTAACAGGGCGCATTTGGGTCCCACTCTATGGAGATTTACGTGAACTCGTGATGGACGAAGCCCACAAGTCCCGTTACTCAGTACATCCTGGTTCGGACAAGATGTACCACGACTTGAGGACTACATATTGGTGGCCTGGCATGAAGGCCCACATAGCAACATACGTCAGCAAATGTTTGACTTGCGCGAGAGTCAAGACAGAGTACCAGAAGCCAGCAGGCCTACTCCAACAACCAGAAATCCCGAAATGGAAATGGGAGCAAATTTTCATGGATTTTGTTACAGGGCTACCTAGATCTCAACGCGGAAATGACACCATTTGGGTAATAATAGATCGATTGACCAAGTCCGCACACTTTCTGGCTATTAAGGAAACAGACAAGTTTTCTACCTTGGCGGAGATTTACTTAAAGGAAGTAGTTTCGAGGCACGGGGTGCCAACCTCAATAATTTCAGACCGAGACGCTCGTTTTACTTCGGAATTGTGGCAAGCTATGCACAAATCCTTTGGCTCACGTCTGGACATGAGCACCGCTTATCACCCACAAACGGATGGGCAGTCTGAACGCACCATCCAAACCCTAGAAGACATGCTTAGAGCATGTGTGATCGATTTTGGCAAGAATTGGGAGAAGCATCTACCGCTAGTGGAATTCTCCTACAACAACAACTACCACACTAGTATTCAGGCAGCACCTTTTGAGGCATTGTACGGTCGTAAATGCCGGTCACCTCTCTGCTGGGTGGAAATCGGTGATAGTCAAATCACGGGCCCAGAGATGGTGGTAGATACAACGGAAAAGATTGCCCAGATCAGACAACGCATGGCGGCAGCTCGTGACCGTCAGAAAGACTATGCTGATAAACGTAGGAAACCACTAGAATTCCAGGTCGGTGACCGGGTTCTACTTAAGGTCTCACCCTGGAAGGGTGTGGTTCGTTTTGGTAAACGGGGCAAGCTCAATCCGCGATATATCGGACCATTCGAAATTACCGAGAAAATTGGTAAGGTTGCTTATAGATTGAACCTGCCTGAAGAACTGAGTGCGGTACACAACGTATTTCACGTATCTAATCTGAAGAAGTGTCTATCAGATGAAACTCTCGTAATTCCTTTCAAGGAACTAACTATTGATGAACAGCTACACTTTACTGAGGAACCGATTGAGATCACGGATCGAGAAATCAAAATCCTCAAACGTAGCCAGATACCTCTTGTACGAGTCCGTTGGAACTCGCGACGCGGCCCAGAGTTTACCTGGGAGCGGGAAGACCAGATGAAGCACAAGTATCCCCAGTTGTTCCCAAACGAAAACCCCAGCACTGAAGCTACAGCCGAATTTCGGGACGAAATTCCAAACTAACGGGGGGATGATGTGACACCCCGTTGAAACGTTCTCACTTGTACTAGCTTGACAGTGACTGCCTTAACTTTCGGGACGAAAGTTCTTAAAACTTGGGGATAATGTGACACTATAGGTTTTCCGAACAACTACTTTGTAATTACATTGTGCGTGTATATGTGTTATAAAATGAAAGTTGTGATTTCTTTTGTGCTATGTGCCGATAATGTGTTGTATGTATGTATGATATAAATATATATTAGAGTAGAAGTGAGTCGAGACCGCGAACCCGACTCGAGACCACCCGGTCTCGAGTGAATAGTGAACTTATGGGCCGTTGGGCCGCTTCCTTTAGCCTCACACGAAACCCACTCGGAAACCCATAAGGGTGCATGGCCCTTGAATGGGTTATAAAATCCCCACATAAGCCACACTTCCCTCATTTTGACACTCAAACATTCTCTCACACTCTCTACCTCTCACTAAAACCCTAAAACCCTAACAAATCAAGATCACTTCCTCACCCTCTCATCTCTCTCGGATCCAACCGTAGCATCAAGACTCCCGGATTTCTACTCGGAACCATCACTCGGAAGTGGAACCTTTGATCCTTCGCACCCACAACATCAACCGGTTAGTGTTTTTAGGTGTTTGCTATGATTCTTGAGTATGATGATAAGTGTTGCCATGCTTTTAACTTAAAAATGTCACTAATGATGATGATGAACATGTTTTAGCTAGTTAGAAGTCGAACCGTGTGTTGTTACTTTGATGATGTTTTGACCGTATGATATGCTAATGAAACATGCTAGATTTAGGAACCTATAATGAGGATACCAATTATGTCCGATTATGTTATGATGATTTGTGATAAATGTGTGGTCTTTGATCCTGATAATTCATATGAAGAACCTTGTGATTATGTGTTTAAAAGTGGGATGAATATGTGAAGAACATGTTGAAGGTGTGATGAATGTTATGAATATTTGAAAAATGCTTGTCTTGATCCATTTTGCTTAGTAATCAGACAAGGAAACATGTTGGTGCAATATGGTTGGATAGTACACAATCACACAAAAACACAATTTCATTGGCTAGTACATAGGACAGGTTCTAGAAGGATTCAGGTGCACGTAACAGTGGTTGCCAGTCGGAATCCTTGGTTGCGACTCGAGACCAAAACGTGATTCGTCGAGATCTCCCGGTTGCGACTCGCAAGCAGCACATGATGAACCGAAACCGAGGTTGCGAGTCGGAATCCCTGGATTGCGACTCGAAACCAAAGCATGATGAACCGAGACCGAGGTTGCGAGTCGGAACCCTTGGTTGCGACTCGAAACCGTGCATTCTCGAGTCGAAACCGCCCTTGTCTCGACTGGGCTGCTTAAGTGTTATTGGGCCAAAAGCTTGTTGGACTATCTGTTGACTGGACTGCTTGTGTATCTGTTACTGTTGTGAATGTTAGAACAGGCCCAATAACCCAACTATTGAATGTGTGCATACTAAGTGTGTCTATACGTGTTTGCTATACGTGATTACTTGTACCCCAACTTGACCTATATCTGGTAACCATGCTAGGACGTGGTGACCAACGTGATTGATCGGGTATTTAATCTACCGAGCAACCCAAGGTGAGTTCACAACCTAAAGCATGCGTTCCCGGTGGTTTGGGAAACGGAACTACAAACAACACTATCCCCTATGAGGGATACAACTTACTTTTCTTCCCTTGTTATTGGGAACCTTTAGTTAATTACTGTTTATACGGATTGCAACTAACGGCACTAAACGAAACTCTATCGCTCAAGTCCCTACTACATAATACCGATTAGTCGCCGGGGCCAGGCGAACGGGTTATTAGTTGATAGCGCTATTTAGGTTTTACCAACCTCACACCGTGCCATGGTTTGGGATCGGTCGTGAACTAATGTACTCAGGCATCCGTCAATGATGATAGAACATTGACATCGGGGCATCCTGCGGAAACGCAAACGGTTACCTAGTGTTCGGTATTGGAAAAACAGTTTAGTCGCTAACTTTTGGGGTAGCTCCCCATGGCATGTATAAACGAGTAAATTAACTGGTGAAACAAGTTTTTGGTAATTAAAACTGGACAACTAGTGAACTCACTCAGCATTATTGTTGACACCTTACTGCATGCTTTGCAGGTAACCAGTGACTGAGGAGCTGCTGCTTGGGGATGTGTAGTGTTCGTCAAAACCCGTGTGTTGGGTTTTATTTATCTTGAACCATGAACTATCTTTTAAAACTATTTGGTTTATGCTTCCGCTGTTTTTGTTTAAACTATTTATCGAACTTAAACTACGATGTTGCTAACCACTTTGGATAGCAATTATTTTACTATTAACCAATGCTTAGTATAATTGGTGGCTGGATCCTGGTCAGTCACGCCCTTAAGCGGATGTTACTCCGTAGGTGGAATTTGGGGGTGTGACAATTGAGATCAAGAACAGTTTGAATGAAAGGTTGTTAGCTGCATAGAAGGAGGCTATGTTAGAAGCTAACTACCCTGATGAAAAGCTAGGGTTGACTGAAGAGCAGTTATCCTATGGCAAGGACGGAATCCTGAGATTAAATGGAAGAATATGGGTTCCTGTTTATGGAGGACTTCGAGACGTCATCCTTCAGGAAGCCCATAGTTCCAAATATTCCGTTCATCCTGGAGCGGATAAGATGTACCAGGATTTGAAGGCAAACTATTGGTGGATAGGCTTGAAAAAGTTTATAGCTGCCTATGTAACTAAATGTTTGACGTGTGCGCAAGTCAAAGCTGAACATCAAAAGCCGTCAGGTTTGCTGCAACAACCTGAAATTCTCACTTGGAAATGGGAAATGGTGATGATGGATTTCATCACCAAATTGCCAAAGACAAAGAAAGGGAATGATACTATATGGGTCATAGTTGATAGACTGACTAAGTCAGCACATTTCCTACCCATTAAGGAAACTTACAGTTCAGACACGTTAGCCCAATTGTACGTCGATAAGATTGTGTCTCTACATGGAGTATCAGTGGCTATTATCTCTGACAGAGATACAAGATACACGTCACACTTTTGGAAAAGTTTCCAACAGTCTTTGGGCACGCACTTAAACTTCAGTACGGCTTACCATCCTCAGACGGATGGGCAGAGTGAGCGTACCATTCAAACTTTTGAAGACATGCTTCGTGCATGTGTGATTGATTTAGGAGGTAGCTGGGATAAGCACCTACCTTTGGTCGAGTTCTCCTACAACAATAGCTACCATACCAGCATTCAGGCTGCACCTTTTGAGGCACTATATGGTAGGAAGTGCAGAACGCCCAACTGTTGGGAGAAGTAGGAGACACTCAATTATCAGGTCCTGATATAGTCTTTGAGACAACGGACAAGATTGTCTAGATTCGCGACCGCCTAAAAGCTACCCGAGATAGACAAAAGAGCTATGCGGATAAAAGGCGAAAACCCCTCAAGTTTGAGGTTGGTGATAAAGTTTTGCTTAAGGTATCACCTTGGAAGGGGGTGATGCGATTTGGTAAGAAAGGTAAGTTAAGCCCAAGGTATATAGGACCATTCGAGATAATCGAATGCGTAGGAACAGTGGCTTATAAGTTAAACTTACCTGAAGAGCTCAGTGGTATTCACAATGTGTTCCACGTCTGCAATCTGAAGAAATGTCTAGCTGATGAATCACTAGTCATACCACACACAGATGTGCATATAGATGAGAGCTTGAAATTTGTGGAAAAACCTGTTGTCACACCCCGATTTCCACGTGTATCACCGGTGGGCCCGGTGGGGGATTACCGTGACGTAGTTGGCAACAATATAGTCAAACCACACAATTATATGAATGCACAGCGGAAGCATAAAGATAAATATAATTCAACCTTTGATTGTAATATCGTATGTATCACAAATAGTCGAATGGTATCCACAGGGGATCAAAATAATAGTAAAAATATTGTTCAACAGACAAGGCATCAAAAGCTTGCGAGACTCTTTAGGATGATAAGGAGCTATAGCCAGCCGATTACGTTTAGTACCTGCACTTAATCTTTTTGGGGAAAATACGTCAGTTTACACTGGTAAATACATTCAACCGACACTTTTGTAAAATGTTTATTAAAAATTGATTTGAATGCACAAGGCACAAACTCTTTTATAACTTGGGAGAATTATTTAATATTATAATCTTGTGAACGAATTACATGTTCCTTTTGCGTTCAGTAGCCCGGATCTAGTCCGGGTTAAAGATCAATAGACACACCACATTGCGTAAAACCGTGGTGGGTAAACCAACGGTTACGTCTTTTATTAATATAGACATAATGTCGGGTGTACGCCTACACCCGGATGTCGAGGTCGTGGCCATTTCGTAAAATGATGCCAAGGATATCCGGGACATGGTCATTAACCCCCCAAAGGCTTTTAAGTAACAAGACTGTTTAAACGAGCCGATCAAATTATTCAATTAACCACCTAACGATGGAAGATTTGATGCTCGATCAAGCGGTATTTTATATATACCGTAACCCAAGCCCGTATAACGGAAAATAAGTTAAAAGTATTTACCTTTGCAAGTATTGTCCTTAATTGATTAAATCACATATATCTTTTACTGGGGCTCCTATTCTGGAACGAAGGTCTTAAAATAACCTATTAGAATCCTAACGGGTCTTTATATTAGCTGTAGCCTAGACCGGTCAGTTTCAAGGGATAAATACGGTTTAATCGCGTGAAAGGCGAGAACCGAGAATGGAATGTGATTCTGACCCAACAAGTTCGAAGACTTGTTTTATATGGGTTTAATATTCACACTCTGGATTTTGGGGTCAAAATAATATGGTTTGACCCGTATCGGCTAATTTATGTAAACTAGTTACATAAGCCGAACCGTGCGCGCAATAGGCGCAACAAGTAACCGTAAGAGTCCTACACTTGTTTCCTAAGTCAATATGCTTTAAAGAGGTTGTGGTGTCAGTAGGATACCTTCCGTGATGCCCGTAACGAGTTTAAGTTTATTATACGCCCCGTAGGGGTTTTCCGGTCATTTTAAAGACTTTTAAAGGAGGTTTTAGAGTTCTACAGGAAATCTGGGTTTCCCGTTCAGTTTATAAAGTCCAAAATACTTTATTTATTATTTAAAATCAGTAGCAACTGGAATCGGGTCAAAAGACCTTGTAGAACTCAAGTTTTGGCCGAAAAGGGCATATTCGGTATTTACCGAACCGTAGCCATAACCGCAGGTTATGAGCAGGTTAAAATTTATTAAAAATCTTTAAAAATCCCAAAATATTATTTTACAACAGTGAGTAAAAGGTTTGGTGACGAAATCTTGTTTTAGGTAGGCGTCATGCTAATCGCGCCGTTTATTACAAAAGTTTCTTTTAATTGCGCTATTTAGCATAACTCCTATTCTAGACCTCGGATTGGCGTGAAACTTTAGGGACATGCTTAGAATTTAGTAAGCAAGGTTATGGTCCCTTCACGTGTCCGAAACACTCGTTTTATTTTGAAAAGGGCGTTACGGTCAACTTTTAAGCAATTAACGGAAATGCGTAAAGACTCGGACAAACAACGAACCGGTCACAGAGGGTGATACCATCATGTGACCTGGTCCTAAGAGAGTCCTAAGGCATATCTACATTGCACTAAAACGGGTCAGAACTGAAGTCAAAGCAAAAGTCAAACTTTTGCGACATTCGGCTCCGAACCGGGTCAATATAGCAAATGGCCGAATCAAACAATCTTAGACAAGTTTATATACTTAATATCATGTTTTATGAGTATTCAAACAGGTTACATATCACCTACATTACAGATTATGCAAGAATCGCAAAAACGGCTTTCTGTTGACTTTTTAAGTATACGTTTGACTCGACATTTGGCCTAGTTAGAGTGGTGATCAGGGGGAACCCTTTTAGGGGTTTATTACCCACATAAATACCAACTTATAACTACTTTCAATTCGAAATATGACTGAGTCATTGCAGACTAATCTCGAAGTCAAACCGTAATTACGACGGTTTGATTTTTAGCTATGTAACTAAGCAAAATTAAACCACAAAGGATTGAACGACTTACAGAGGTCTTATGCTTGCTTAGAGGACACTTGAGAGGAAATGTTGAGCTCCAGATGTGATCAATGAAGGCAGAGAAGGTGTGAGTAACATGTTATGCAATGAGGCCTTTATATAGTACTTCTAAGGCCTTAGATTATTGACAAACATGTCTACCCATGCCCCTTGATCAACAACATGTGTCCTCTAGTGGTAGAGAGTGATTAGGGGTCGCCCATACCTCTGGGAAACCCATACATTAATGTCTTAACGTTTTAAACAGCCAACAGCCAACTTTCTGTCGCTGGGCATCGCTTACGGACCGTATGGTTTGGGCCTTGCGGTCCATAAGCCTGTGGCGGAGACAAGCCAAATCTTTTACCCCCTTACGGTCCGTAAGGCAGGACCTTTGCGGTCCGTAAGGGTTGTTTTTAAATCTTTTTAAATCTTTTGTAATGATTAACGAATCTTCGGTAATTCATAACCTAACCTTTCGGGTTTGAAGGGGTAACTTTGCGATTTGGCCCTCGGTTAATTACAATTAAGGGCCTCATGCCTTTTACCCGTACTGTTAAGCCCCCGGTTAGTTTAATTATTATCCGAGAAGCCTTAACTTTCATTGTTGACGCTTTTAACCCCTCTCGTACGAATTTGATCATAACTTTCTCGTTTTAAAACGGAACTTCGCGGAATTTATATAGTACCTTCTAGTGAGTGTATTTTACTGTTACAAAGTCTCGGGTACGTCAAAGGGTCACTCAGAGGTATAATTAAACATGTTGACACAGTTAACCCCTGCAGCTTGTAATCTCTCACTTTCTTCCGCGTTTCGCTTCCGTACGATCCATGATTTATTCGTTTGAAGGTACGAGCATCGTTTAGGGTTACTATACAGTATACTTACCCTTGTTTGACATTTATAACCCTCGAATTTACATACTTTCAAGGTTTGTCAACTTTAGTCCTTTATTTAATATTAAATGCCACGTGCAAACTCAAGACACGTGTCAATACATTATTGGACACAAAATTTCGAGGTGTTACATCCTCACCCCATTAAAATAAATCTCGACCCGAGATTTACTCAAACAAATAGGGATATTTCTCTTTCATCGTGGATTCAACTTCCCACGTGAATTCGGGACCTCTCCGGGCATCCCATTTAACCTTGACTATAGGTACGTGCTTTCTTCGAAGCTTTTTCACCTGTCGGTCTTCAATCGACAAAGGCTTCTCCACAAACTTCAAGCTCTCATCTATATGCACATCTGTGTGTGGGATCACCAATGATTCATCAGCGAAGCACTTCTTTAGATTGCAGATGTGGAACACGTTGTGAATTCCACTGAGCTCTTCTGGTAAGTTCAACTTATAGGCAACTGACCCGACACGTTCGATAACCTCAAAAGGTCCTATGTATCTCGGGCTCAGTTTACCCATCTTACCGAAACGCATCACCCCCTTCCAGGGTGATACTTTTAGTAGCACTTTTTCACCTACCTCGAAGTGAAATTCCTTACGCTTTGGATCAGCGTAACTTTTCTGCCTATCACGGGCAGCTTTGAGACGTTCCCGAATCTGGACAATCTTGTCCGTTGTTTCGAAAACTATCTCTGGTCCTGATAATTGGACCTCTCCAACTTCCGCCCAACAAACAGGCGATCTACACTTTCTACCGTATAATGCCTCGAAAGGCGCAGCCTTTATGCTGGTATGGTAGTTATTGTTGTAGGAGAATTCGATTAGTGGTAGGTTCTTATCCCAACTACCACCTAAATCGATAGCACATGCACGCAGCATGTCTTCTAACGTTTGAATAGTACGCTCACTCTGACCGTCTGTCTGAGGATGGTAAGCCGTACTAAAATTCAAACGTGTGCCCAAAGATTGTTGGAAACTCTTCCAGAAATGAGACGTGTATCTAGTATCTCGATCAGAGATAATGGACACAGGTATGCCATGTAAGGCTACAATCTTATCAACATATAACTGGGCTAATGTGTCGGAGCTATAAGTCTCCTTGATGGGTAAGAAATGAGCTGACTTAGGTGCTGTTTGTTTTTTCTCAAGAAGCTCTTTTGAGCACTTATGTCTGCGTCGCGCAGAGGCGCGCAGAGATAAGGTTCCTGCAGCTTGTTTGTTTTCTTGAAGATCTGCAGACCAAAAACGTCTGCAGAAGCTCTTCCCCAAGCAGACTTGTCCACAAGTCTTCTAACCTCTGCAACCTCTTCTCCCTCTTCAGCCACCACCTCCGACACCACCTCCACCTCCACCACCATCATCTCAGCCACCACCATCATCATCATCGGAGACCTCCACCTCCGACACCCATCACCTCCACCTTCAACAATCACCACCTCCATCTTCACAAGAACCGCCGCTCCAGCCCTGCTCCGCCGCCCACCCTTGCTCCGCCACCACCTCCAAATCGAAAACAAAACCCTCATCATCATCAACATCGCAAACAAAACCCCCAAATTGAAAACCCTCATCATCATCAACATCAACATCGATCGCAAACAAAACAGACCTGCAACTTCGATCTGAACTTCGATTCACAGCCGTCGAGCATCACCACCGCCTTCGAGCATCACCACCGCCGTCGAACTCCTCTCTCTAGCTGTTGTTTCTCTCTCTCTCTCTCGCTGTTTCTCTCTCTAGCCGCCTTCGATTCACAGATCTGAAGGAGAAAGGGGTGGGGGTGGGATGGATTAGCAGGTTTGATGGCGGTGGTGGTGCGGTGGTGGTGGTGGCGGTGGTGGTGCGGTGGTGGTGGTGCTTTGGGCGGTGGTGGTGACAGATTCTAGAGAGAGAGTGTGTTTGTAGAGAGAGAGAAAGGCAGAGTAGTGTGTGTGTTGTGTGTGAACTGTGAAGAGGTTTTGTAGAAAAAAAACAAACCCTCTTCTCCTTGCAGACTGCAGACATTTGGTCCATCTCTTCTCCTGCAGATGCCTGCAGATATGGTCCGCAGACTGCAGACCTTTTGCCGCAGAAAAAACAAACAGCACCTTAGTCAGTATATCGACTATAACCCATATTGTGTCATTTCCCTTGCTCGTCTTTGGTAACTTGGTGATAAAATCCATAGTTACACACTCCCATTTCCATTCAGGAAGTTCAGGCTGTTGTAGCAAGCCAGATGGCTTTTGATGCTCAGCCTTGACTTGCGCACAAGTTAAGCATTTGGCTACATAAGCGGCTACAGACTTTTTCAAGCCTATCCACCAATAATTTGCCCTTAAATCCTGATACATTTTATCTGCTCCAGGATGCACAGAATATTTGGAATTATGGGCTTCCTGGAGGATAACATCTCGTAGTCCTCCATAAATAGGAACCCATATTCGCCCATTCAATCTCAAAATTCCATCATTGTTAAGAGTTAACTGCTCCTCAGTTACTCCTAACTTTTCCTTAGGATAATTAGCTTCTAACACAGCCTCTCGCTGTGCAGCTAATATCCTTTCGATCAAGTTATTCTTGACTTCAATGCTCTTAGCATTGATTCGGATGGGTTTCATCCTTTCTTTCCGGCTCAGGGCATCAGCGACTACATTCGCCTTGCCGGGATGGTATCTGATCTCACAATCATAATCGTTTAAGGTCTCCATCCAACGGCGTTGCCTCATGTTTAGCTCCTTCTGATTGAACAGATGTTGAAGGCTCTTGTGATCTGAATAGATCACAAACTTGATTCCGTATAGATAATGCCTCCACAGTTTTAGTGCGAACACAACGGCACCCAACTCCAAGTCATGGGTGGTGTAATTCTTTTCATGCACCTTCAACTGTCTCGAAGCATAGGCAATCACCTTGCCTTTCTGCATGAGCACACACCCCATGCCAGTGTGTGACGCGTCGCAGTAAACTACGAACTCTTCGGTACCTTCCGGTAGCGTCAACACAGGGGCGTTGCTTAGCTTTTGCTTTAAAATATCAAAGGATTCTTGCTGCTTAGGGCCCAAACAAATTTTTCCTTCTTCTTGGTCAAGGAGGTTAAGGGCGCAGCAATCCTTGAAAAATTTTCGATGAATCTCCTGTAGTATCCTGCCAACCCCAGGAAACTATGGATTTCGGTAGGCGTCTTTGGCTCTTGCCAATTCATGACTGCCTCTACCTTAGCGGGATCCACCTGGATACCACGCTCGCTTACGACATGTCCAAGAAATTGGACCTCTCGTAGCCAGAATTCGCATTTAGAGAATTTAGCATAGAGTTTCTCGCGATGCAGCAATTTGAGAATACATCGTAGGTGTTTCTCATGGTCAGCTTTGTTCCTTGAATAGATAAGAATGTCGTCGATGAATACGATGACGAATTTGTCTAAGTACGGCTTGCAGACGCGATTCATGAGATCCATGAACGCAGACGGTGCATTTGTGAGCCCAAAAGGCATCACTAGGAACTCGTAGTGACCGTATCGAGTCCTAAATGCTGTTTTATGTACGTCTTCATCTCTGACCTTCAGCTGATGGTAGCCCGACCTCAAGTCGATCTTTGAGAAATAACTAGCCCCTTGCAACTGATCAAACAAATCGTCGATCCTTGGCAATGGGTATCTATTCTTTATCGTGGCCTTATTAAGTTCACGATAATCGATGCACAGGCGCATCGATCCGTCCTTCTTCTTAACAAACAGGACAGGTGCTCCCCAAGGAGATGAACTCGGTTTAATGAAACCTTTAGCCAACAGTTCATCCAGCTGGGTCCTTAATTCCTTCATTTCAGTTGGTGCTAGCCTGTAGGGTGCTCTAGCAATGGGAGCTGCTCCAGGGATGATATCTATTCTGAATTCCACTTGCCTTTCTGGTGGCAAACCAGGCAGATCTTCGGGGAAAACTTCTGGATACTCCGAAATGACAGGAATATCTTCCATCTTTGGTTTGGGTTCTTCAATAATCACTTGTGCCATGTAGATGACACAGCCTCTTTTTAAACATCTAGAAGCCTTGAGCATAGTTACGTTCTCGGGCAATCCGTACTACGTATCTCCTCGAATGGTAAGCGATTCACCAGTCGGAGTTTTTAGCACTATTTGTTTTCTGTTGCAGACGATCTGGGCCTGGTTGTGGGATAACCAGTCCATACCCAGAACGATGTCAAAACCAGCCAGTTTGAAGGGGAGTAGAGATAGTGGAAAAGAGTGGTTCCTAATGGATATCACACATCCATCTAGTATAGTGGAGACGGTTTCTACCATGCCGTCTGCTAGCTCTACCTCGTATTTTACATTTAGGGTTTTGACAGGCATGTTCAGCAATTTGCAAAATTTTTGGTCTACGAAGGATTTATCAGCGCCTGAATCGAAAAGTACTCTTGCAAAGATATTATTCACGAGAAAAATACCTGTGATTACGTTGTCGTCTTGCAAAGCTTCCTTCACATCCATCTTGAAGACTCTAGCATTGTTCTTCTTGGTTTCTTCAGTCTTCTTGGCGAGCTTGGGGCAGTTGCTTTTAATGTTCCCCTTCTCACTGCAGTTATAGCAGGTTGCATCCTTTATGAGTATTCAAACAGGTTACATATCACCTACATTACAGATTATGCAAGAATCGCAAAAACGGCTTTCTGTTGACTTTTTAAATATACGTTTGACTCGACATTTGGCCTAGTTAGAGTGGTGATCAGGGGGAACCCTTTTAGGGGTTTATTACCCACATAAATACCAACTTATAACTACTTTCAATTCGAAATATGACTGAGTCATTGCAGACTAATCTCGAAGTCAAACCGTAATTACGGCGGTTTGATTTTTAGCTATATAACTAAGCAAAACTAAACCACAAAGGATTGAACGACTTACAGAGATCTTATGCTTGCTTAGAGGACACTTGAGAGGAAATGTTGAGCTCCAGATGTGATCAATGAAGGCAGAGAAGGTGTGAGTAACATGTTGTGCAATGAGGCCTTTATATAGTACTTCTAAGGCCTTAGATTATTGACAAACATGTCTACCCATGCCCCTTGATCAACAACATGTGTCCTCTAGTGCTAGAGAGTGATTAGGGGTCGCCCATACCTCTGGGAAACCCATACATTAATGTCTTAACGTTTTAAACAGCCAACAGCCAACTTTCTGTCGCTGGGCATCGCTTACGGACCGTATGGTTTGGGCCTTGCGGTCCGTAAGCCTGTGGCGGAGACAAGCCAAATCTTTTACCCCCTTACGGTCCGTAAGGCAGGACCTTTGCGGTCCGTAAGGGTTGTTTTTAAATCTTTTTAAATCTTTTGTAATGATTAACGAAATCTTCGGTAATTAATAACCTGACCTTTCGGGTTTGAAGGGGTAACTTTGCGATTTGGCCCTCGGTTAATTACAACTAAGGGCCTCATGCCTTTTACCCGTACTGTTAAGCCCCCGGTTAGTTTAATTATTATCCGAGAAGCCTTAACTTTCATTGTTGACGCTTTTAACCCCTCTCGTACGAATTTGATCATAACTTTCTCGTTTTAAAACGGAACTTCGCGGAATTTATATAGTACCTTCTAGTGAGTGTATTTTACTGTTACAAAGCCTCGGGTACGTCAAAGGGTCACTCAGAGGTATAATTAAACATGTTGACACAGTTAACCCCTGCAGCTTGTAATCTCTCACTTTCTTCCGCGTTTCGCTTCCGTACGATCCATGATTTATTCGTTTGAAGGTACGAGCATCGTTTAGGGTTACTATACAGTATACTTACCCTTGTTTGACATTTATAACCCTTGAATTTACATACTTTCAAGGTTTGTCAACTTTAGTCCTTTATTTAATATTAAATGCCACGTGTAAACTCAAGACACGTGTCAATACATTATTGGACACAAAATTTCGAGGTGTTACACCTGTGTCGATTGAGGATCGACAGGTAAAGAAGCTTCGGAGGAAGCATGTGCCTATTGTCAAGGTCAAGTGGGATGCCCGCAGAGGTCCCGAATATACGTGGGAGTTAGAATCCACGATAAAGGAAAAATACCCTCAATTGTTCCAGTAAATCTCGAGGTCGAGATTTCTTTTAAGGGTGTGAGGATGTAACACCTCGAAAATTCATGCCCAATAAAATAAAGACACGTGTCATGTGAGACAAACGTGTCAGGAACCCGGATCAAATAAAGATGTATGGTAGGATTTAATAAGGGCGTCATGTTATTAAAAATACATCTGAACGACCCAAGGGCGACATGTTATTAAAACACCTCTGAGCGACCCAAATTATAAATCCCAAGATCCTTAAATCATTTGATAAGCATCGAATATATTATCCGGATTGTTCCTAAATAAATAAAATTTCCATTTTCATATGGAAAAATGGATTCTATGAATTGTTATTACAACCTTCGCTAAATAAATTCTGGATTTAAAAGAATTACACTTGATATATTATTCATGTCCAACCCTCAAGAGAATCCAAGATGCATTCTTGGAAATTCTGTCATTTCAAACCTTGCCATAAGGATCCAAAGTGAGAAAGTTCATGCAAGGCATGCAAAAGCCTGCCCACATGGTCCCCTACTGCAAAGCATGCATGAGAATCCGTCACTACACAATTGCATGGTCAAATTTTGGAAGTTTGCATGATTTTTGGCTTCTGACCATCAGTTACGGACCGTATGGCTTTAAGCTTACGGTCCGCAAGGAGCATATCTGGGCGATTTGAGCAAGGGTCGGTTACGGACCGCAACCGTATAAGCATACGGTCCGCAAGAGAGGCATACGGACCGCAAGAGCTTAGGCTTACGGTCCGTAAGCCTGTCGCTGGCAGCAGGTTTTGGACAGCTGCCTGTTCAGCCTGTTGCACCGCCTTAGTAATATGGTTTTCGAAATCAGGGGCATGATAAGCAGTATATAGCATCTTAGGGACACCTGGGATGATCTTGTAACCATCATAGACTATCTTGGCTTGATCTTGAGCTCCCTACTTCACTATATAGGGACTTGAAGTTGTGACATTGGACTTGCTCCTTTTCACTTTCACTCAAGACACTTCTCTGGAGCTCCTGGACAGCAACCAACTCTTCTTAGGCTCCATAAGCATACTTAGGACCCTTGTAAGTGTCCTTAACCTCCCTTAATCCGGTTTAGCTTAATTAATTAGTTTAAGAGTCAAACCGTCGTAATTAAGGTTTGACTTCGAGATTAAACAATAATTACTCAGCCAAATCTCGAATTAAAAATACCTATAAGTAGGTAATTATGTGGGCAATAAACCCTTAAAAGGGTATTTCCAGATTCCCACTCTAACTATGCAAATTGTCGAGTCAAAGCTTACTTTAAAAAGTCAACAGAATGCTTAATTCCAAATTAATACATAATTAGCAATATAGGATATATGCAACCTGTTTGATCATTAATATAACTTGGTAATTAATGTAAGAACATGTTTAAACATGTTCAACTCGACAATTTTCAGTTTAGACCCGGTTTGGAACCGAAAGTCACATAGTTTGACTTTCGCTTTGACTTTCAGTTCTGACCCGTTTAGGCCAAGTTTAGGATTGCCTTAGAGCTTCTTTTGGACCTAGTTACATGTTAGTATAACCCTCTGTGTTTATACGACTTGGTTCACTAGTTGTCTAATTATTATGCAAGTTTCCGTTAAATGCTCATATGTTGACCATTATGCCCAAATGACCTTAAAATATGATTTTTAAAAATGTAAAAGAGTAGACATCTTAGTTACTGGATTAACTTGTACCCAAACTTTGACATCAGTTTGATGTCTAGATTAAGAGTTATGCTCCTTAGCGTAATTAGAAGCATTCTTAGTAATTAATTGGCGTAATTAGCATATAGCGTATCTAAACCCAAATTTTAATATCAAACTTTATGCCCATTGAGATATAATAATATTTTGGGATTTTTGGAGATTTTTATTTATTTTTAGGCGGAGCATAACTTAGAGTTTTAAGCTTATTTCGGTTATTGCCGGTTTTATCCTTTTAGGCTATAAAATGAGTTTTATAAATCCTTTTGACCTCAAACCTTTTTCTACTGATTTATTATGTTAAAATAATTATTTTGAGCCTTCTGGAATATTAAAAATACCAGCTTTTTATACAAAACCCGGAAATGGCTCCAAATCGCCTTTTTAGGCATTTTTACGACATAGTATGTATCAAAACTAGTTTATATGTATAAGGGTTAATACCTACTGATATATTCAGTAAATTTTTATATTATAACAGTAAACTAAAGTTTTAAACTCAGGTTTCCAGTTTTGACCTTTTAGGCTTATGTGAAATTACCAAAATGCCCTTTCGGTGCATAGGATGGTTATAATTTATAAAATTCACATATATATGACACTATACTGTTATGACCCATTAAAATGAGTATATTTACTGATTTATTCAGATATATAACTCAGGTTACTAGTTTAACTCTTTTACACCCTTTAAAATGACTAAAATGCCCTTTCGGGGCATAGTTTGAATTAAAAATTATTTTGGGCATAATAGGACATATCTTACTGATATCACAACATATTTGGTGCATATTAACTCAGGAAACTTGTATATGATTTATATGGTTACCCGTTACGCACTTTCGCGTTCGGATCGGCTTATGTAACTAGTTTACACATATTAGCCGAAACAGGTCAAACCATATCCTTTTTGTCTCAAAATCCAGAATGTGATTATGTTACCCATATTAAACAAGCATGCGAGCTTGTCGGGTCAAAACCACATTCCAAACCGGTCTTCGCCTTTCATGCGATTGAACCGTATTCATTCTTGAAACTAACCGGTCTAAGCTTAGGCTAATTTAAAGACCCGTTAGGATTCTAATAGGTTATTATAAACCTTCGTTCCAGAATAGGAGATCCAGTAAAAGATACGTGCAGTTGCTTATTGTGAATTATACTTGCTCAGGTAAATACTTTTAACTTATTTTCCCTTATACGGGCTTGGGGTACGGTATATAAAATACCGCTTGGTCGGGCATTTGACCTTAATCGATTAGTGGTTAAGTATTATCAAGATGACCCGTTTGAAAATTTGTTTTGTTTGTTTTACGCCTTTGGGAGTTTAATGACCATGTCCTGGATATCCTTAGCATCATTCATGAAATGGCCACGACCTTGACACGCGGGTGTAGGCGTACACCCGACAATGTGTCCATATTTAATTAAGGTATAACCGCTGGTTTCCCGCCGTGGGTTTATACTATGTGGTGTGTCTATTAATCTTAAATCCGGTACGAACCGGGCGACTAAACGCATAAAAAACATGTAATTCTTTTACAAGTTTAAATTTGATTAATTATCCCAAGTTATAAAAAGTTTTGTGCCATGTGCATTCAAATCAATTTTTAAAAACATTTTCAAAATGAGTCAGTTAAATTGTATTTACCAGTGTAAACTGACGTATTTTCCCCAAAAAGATTAAGTGCAGGTTCTACACGTAATATGCTGGCCTCTCCTTAGCATCGTTTAGAGTCTTGCAAGCTCGGATGCAATAAATCTGTTGAACAATTCTCCTTTTTATTTTGATCCGCCTGTGGATCTATTTCAGCTACATTGTGATATTTGAATATTATAATTTGTTTGGTTGAAATAAATCTATCTTTTTGCTTCCGTTGTGCATTTATAATTTGTGTTGTTTGACTATGATGATATCAACTACGTCACGATACTCCCCCACCGGGCCCACCGGTGACACGTGGAAAAATAGGGGTGTGACATACAAACAGGGCAACAACGATACAACGAGTCGCAAAGTGTTCAATATTACGGACTTTAGTAGCCTACATATGGGGTAGCTCCCCATGGCAGATATAAATGAGTAATCTAACAACACAAGCTTTTGAAAATAAAACTGAATAAACCGTGAACTCGCCATCTTTATGTTGACACCTTACTGCATGCTTTGCAGGTACTCAGTGACAACTCAGGAGCTTGCAGCGGGGAGTGTAGTGGTTGTTTGACCCATGTTGGGTTTCTTAATAATAATTATGAACTTTTGAACTCTTGTTTGAACTGTTTAACTTATGCTTCCGCTATTAAATTTAAACGTTGTTTTTGAACTTTAAACTTTGGACTTTAGATGCTGATAGTCACTAATCGTATTGGTAGTGATGAAAACTATTTTATTGTACTTATTGTTCAATATAATTAGTGAAATGATCTTGGT
Organism: Helianthus annuus; assembly: GCF_002127325.2. Classification (NCBI taxonomy): domain Eukaryota; kingdom Viridiplantae; phylum Streptophyta; class Magnoliopsida; order Asterales; family Asteraceae; genus Helianthus; species Helianthus annuus. The sequence continues at coordinate 141,637,604 of NC_035446.2, read as the reverse complement.
TAGTCACACGCCTCATGGTAATACTTCACATGTGAAAATTGAGGGTATGACAATTGTTGGCATATATATGAGACTGACACCTCAGGTTTTGTTAGATCAGCTCATATTCTTCTTTAATAATAAGTAAAGATTAGTTTGTAACTTTTAGTTATGAAAAATAGTCATTAAACTAAAAGTTTATGGATGTGGGAGTTAGAAATATATTTTTAATGGGAAAATCTTAATTAAAAACACCTAAAGAGCACAAACTTTTTAGCACCAAATTGTCTAAATATATTTCTTATTTTAGGTCTGTTTTATGTTTATATAATAAATTTCATACTTTTCAGCTGCAGCTAATTTGTCAAATATCTTTCAACAATCAAATTAGTTTCAGATTTTAGTTCTAAATAAAAGTTTAAGCTTTTAGCTTTCAACTTCAACTATGATTAGGTTTTTGTTCCAACTCCAACTTGCCTAATCACTACAAGAAAAAAGACTTTTCCGCCACTGTTATCGCCGTCTTACAATTGAACTCACTGGACTTGCTCGACGAACCCTAATAGCCCCAAAACGAACAACAAATCATTGTTGCGTTCTGTTTCTTGTCGGAAATCTGTAAATAGATAGAACAATTACACCCTAAACGAACGTAAATGACGAAAAAGAGGGATGGGGCTTACAAGCGACGAGTGAAGGCTGTGGTCTCTTGCCGTAAATCACCATATGAGAGGAAGGGAATTACGAGTGGGTTTAGGGCTGAAGTTGCAAATCAGATATGGACCGGTACCTTTTGGTGTATTATTATTTAATAAATTAAAAATTAATGCCCGGACCTATAGGAACTATATTTAGTCGCAATAGGTTAGCAAAAATAGTTTTTTTTTTCTCACTTTTCTGCCCCATTTAGGTTAATAAAAATGAAAAAGAAAAAGATTTTCTTTATCAAAACGAAAATTAGTCGCTACACATATTTCCCCAAAGCGGGATATTTTCCCTCCATCCCGCCAAACCTATAGCGACGAATTTTAGTCCCTACAGGGTTCAGAAAATGAAAATTTGTGAAAAACTTGTTGCCACCAATTTTCGTTGCTACATGTTGTCTATCGCGACGACATAATTTCGTCGCTAAAGAGTTTGTCGCTAAAAGCCAGATTTCTTGTAGTGAATTACCAGATATACTAAATATCATTAACCTGTGAGAACTCATTTCTTTTACTTAATTATGACAGGTAGAAATGTTAACTTATTATTAATTAAGATCGATCTGATATATACTTGGTCTTTAACAATCAAATGGATAAAATGAAAATGGTATATATTTTGTCAAACGAGTTAAACAGTTTATTAAGAAAAAGCCTATATTGTTTCTCAGTTACGTAGTAGTTTCATAATCAAAGTTATATTAATTTTGTAAAACTAAACTTCCACGATGATATAATTTTAGAGGATAAATTATCTGACCCGGTCCTACCTCAAACAACATACTTGTGCTAAGATAATTTTTGTATTTTATATAATGTGTAGTGGCTAGTGATTGACTGGTTGTACATTTTTGACTTAGAAAATGTCCACATTGTGGTTCTTTACAGTAGTTTTCTGTAAGACTGTAACTAATCTTCTTCATTTCTGTACGTACACACTCAATTTTATTGAATATTCAGAGTCAAACCACAAGCGTGTCTAAAGTCCCCATATCTATATCTATAATGTTATATATAGGCCATCTTGGCATTGTAAACCTCACAAAAACATCTCACTTTGCCCATCAAACACTTCATCAATACCCAAAATGAAAACATTCATGTCTTTTGCAAAACAACAACTTCTTTCACCCGTCAAACACTTCATCCATGCCGACTTTCATGAACTCTTTGAAAGGATGACACTCATCGACAAGTTTCTCTTCTTGGTACGTTAATGCTGCATGCATGTAATTAAACACTTAATTAAACTTTTAATTTACTATAGCTCATTCTAAGATTATAATACTTTGGCAGATCATTCATGGTGTCGATAAATCCGGGATAGGATGGCACCGTTTTCCTGTGTTCTTAGGTCTTACTTACTTGGCCATTCGCCGGAGTCTTCATGATAAGTATAATCTGCTCAATGTTGGGAAAACTCGGGTAGGGGTTCGGTTTGATACCGATGACGTTGATTTCAGGACCGCCAATGGAAAGTTTAACGATCCTTTCAATGAAAGTGCCGGCAGTGAAGGAACTTTCATTGGCCGTAACATGCCCCCCGTTGATCAGAAAGAGAAGGTATATTAATCGATGAACTTCAAATTAACACATATTGACATATATATCACTAGCTAGTTATTTTTTACAACGTTGACTGGTTAATTAGGGTTTCTTTTAGGTTTTGATTGACAAAGAGCACAAGAAAAATATTAGTATATCCTTTTACTATTTTATTTCAAGTTAGTCTTAATAGAGACATGATAGAAAAAGCAACCACGACGTCTTTGCTTTAATTTTCAAGCTTTTTAGACACGAACTTTTCCCAAAGTTTTATTTGTAAGATGTTTAGGATGATATTTAAAAAGATTATACATGTTTTTTTTTTAAATCCTAGCACAAATCTATACATATATCCAGTGGCGGAACTAGAAAATCTTCATAGGGGTAACGTCTTAAAAGAAAAGGGTAACGAAATCGAAAAAAGGTTAAAAAAATGTCAATTTTTTCCAAAATTTACACTACCGCCGGAGCGCCAAGGGGTAGCGGAGGCTACCCCTTCTCATATGGTACATCCGCCCCTGCATATATCCTTAAATTTACGTAACATGTTTTGCAAAATAAATTAGTGATAGTTTGATAGTCATTTGGGTGATTTCCGTGTATTTATGTAAGCATTATTAGGTCTACATGAGGGGAGTATATTAGAGATCATCAATTGTCTCAACCAAACTTAATATTTAGAGCTTTGTATATCTATATATTTTAGGCTTTTTTCATACTAATTAATCCAACTTCATAATTAGAGGCTTAGAGCTTTGTATATCGATATTCTTACTAATTAATTCTAAATATAAATCTCAAGGTCAGATAAGCTTGACACACGTGATTATCTAAAATTTTAATAATCATCAAGAGAATTCTGTCCATCTTTAAATTAGATGTTTATTACTCTTGTAGATAATACAAAAGTCATATATAAACATACCGATCGATTCACTGTCATTGTTCATGATTTGTTATTCTTTCTTTCGTGTTTTCATTTGTAATGTAGTTATTGGCAGTACTAGATATTCTAACTGCCACTCCGATATATCCCATTAAAACATCACGTAAGGTCCACACCAACATTTATAAAATAAGATTAAAATTTTTTAGTCTAAATACTTTCCTTTTTATATAATATGTGACAATGACCTGACTTCCTTTCGTTAGATGGTAATAGCAATTTTATCCGACATAATTATCAATGAGATTAAAGTGAGATATGATATACACGAAACCCACTTTTTAACAAGAATTTTTTACACATAAATATCATCCAACTTTTCACTTACAAAGATTTAAATTCATTTTCTATGAGGAAAAAAAAACACCATCCTACTAGACCATTAGATCATGAGTACATATCCAGTTTATTAATCACACGTTTGTCTAATCAGTAAAAATTAAACAAGCAGGTCTCGAAGATTTCATTCTTATTATACCTTATAAATTTTATAATCATTTTTATACAAGTGTCATCCTTTGCTTGTGTTCTTGTCTAAAGCTGATATTACTATCAAATTTAAAGCAAGTAAATAACTTCTAGATAAAAATGCAACATGCAAAAAAGTTCGTTCATCTAATAGTAGTTATTCAATGCAACTCACAATAAACCTAAGAAATTTGAAATGGTAGTCGAGCTTTGAATGTAGGGTGAGACAATTGTACTAAAACGTATTTCTGTGTGCAGCTGTTGAAGCCGGATCCGATGTTGGTAGCAACAAAGCTTCTAGCACGTAAACAACTTATAGACACCGGAAAGCAGTTCAACATGATTGCTGCTTCATGGATTCAGTTCATGATTCATGATTGGATTGATCACCTTGAAGAAACAAATCAGGTTCGATTAATCAAGATATTATATAATCTCGTGACATAAGAAGGATGAACTTTTGTACTAACACATAATATGTTACCATGGATTATTATGATAACAGATTGAGCTTAGGGCGCCAGCAGAAGTAGCAAGTGAATGCCCTCTCAAATCCTTCAAGTTCTTCGAGACTAAAGAAATCGATACTGGTCTTTCTGACATTAAGAAAGGTCATCGTAACATCAGAACTCCTTGGTGGTATGATTTCTATAATTTAATTAATCATATTTTATAACCTCGCATTGTTAAAAACTCTCAAAGTTATAATAAAAGAATTGAGAAAGACAATCATTGTATATACAAATAAATAGTACGAAGTTAAGAGTGGGATATATATGATATGTACAGGGATGGGAGTGTGGTATATGGAAGCAACTCAAAGGCTGGACGTCACGTAAGAACGTTCATTGACGGAAAGCTCAAGATTGCAGATGATGGTCTCCTTCAACATGACAACGATGGATTGCCTATAGCGGGAGACGTTCGTAATAGTTGGATTGGGGTGTCAACTTTGCAAGCCCTCTTTATCCACGAGCACAATGCGGTTTGTGACGCCTTAAAGGTATATGTGTATATGATAAACATGTAGCTAGTTATTTTTAGTTTATTAGCTAGCTAGTGGCTTACAATATACTTATGTCAATCAGAAAGAATATCCTTATTTGGACGATGAAGATCTGTATCGCCACGCAAGACTAGTAACTTCTGCGGTGATCGCAAAGGTGCACACCATTGATTGGACCATTGAGCTTCTCAAAACTGACATGCTTGTTGCTGGAATGAGAGCTAACTGGTAATTACTTACTTTAAAATAAATAATTAATCTAGTCTTATGTGTTAATTACATTCATGAAATGAAGCATATTTACTAATATTTTGTTGAAATATGATATATTAAGGTATGGGCTATTGGGGAAAAGATTCAAGGACACATTTGGGCATGTTGGAGGATCTATTTTGGGAGGACTAGTAGGGCTAAAGAAACCCGAAAACCACGGGGTACCCTACTCGCTAACAGAAGAGTTTACAAGTGTTTATCGAATGCATTCTCTCTTACCTGATCAACTTGTCATAAGGGATGTTAATTCCACACCAGGACCTAACAAGTCTCCAAAGATTACCAAGGAGTATGTAAATCGCACCTAAGTTATTTTCTCTTAATTTGAATAACAATTTACTTCTTTGTATCTTCATGTAATAACCAACAAATAAGTATGCTCATAGTTATTAATTTATATTCAGGATTGACATGATCAATTTGATTGGAAAGAATGGAGAAAAGGAATTATCAAAAATTGGATTTACCACACAAATGGTATCCATGGGACATCAAGCGTGTGGGGCGCTTGAGCTATTCAACTATCCAGTCTGGCTTAGGGACATTGTGCCTCAAAACGTGGACGGGACAGATCGCCCTGACCACATTGACTTAGCATCACTCGACAGTACGATACTATTTTCTTTCACCAAAGAATGTGTACATACATGATTTATTTTGATCCTAACATATGATCATGATGCGTGCAGTTTATAGGGATAGGGAGAGGAAAGTAGCAAGATACAATGAGTTCCGTAGATCACTTTTCTTGATCCCAATTTCCAAATGGGAAGATCTAACGGAGGACAAAGAAGCTATTGCCACATTGCGTGAAGTGTACGGTGATGATGTCGAAGAGCTTGATTTGTTAGTAGGATTGATGGCTGAGAAAAAGATCAATGGGTTCGCCATTAGCGAAACCTCTTTTATAATCTTTCTAGCCATGGCCTCAAGGTATATATACAAATCACTACGATAAAGAGAATGAAAACTGTAAATTAACAAACTAATGGATCAATTATATATACCAACTAAATATATTGGGTCATGTGTGCAGGCGACTCCAAGCGGATAGATTCTTCACTAGCGATTTCAACGAAAATGTGTACACGAAAAAAGGGTTCGAATGGGTAAACACAACAGAGAGTCTGAAAGATGTGTTGGACCGACACTATCCAGAGATGAGCGATAGATGGATGAACTCAACGAGTGCTTTTTCGGTGTGGGATGCTACCCCAGAACCTCATAATCCCGTACCAATTTATTTTCGTCTCCCCAAGTGATAATGCTTTGATGGAAAAAAATATGTTACATGTTTGGTATATATGTATAGGTATTGCATCTGTTGGGGGTGCCTTATTTAATCTATTTGCTTAGTATGCGTTATTTAATTTTCTTATAGAATAAATGAATAATATATTATATGTATCTTGATTAAATAAAAGGCAATTAGATTTTTTTTTTTTAAAGGAGAATATCATAAAACCGAACGCCAAAACCCGAGAAGGGCGGCAAAACAAACAAACAAACAGAGAAAATTACATGTTATTGAAACTACACCAATTTACCCATTTGACCATCCCATCCTTAGATCTCGCGTTAAACCAAAAAAAGCCGATGGATTTTATCTCCCGAATTATATCCTCCAGCTTGACACCTTTGTTATTAAATCTGGCCTCGTTCATGGCCTTCCAAATACTCCAACAACCAATTCTAACAATACCTTGGATCAAAACTTTTTTCTTCCCTTTAAGACCGATGAATTCATGCGTTTCGAGAAGATCCTTGACCGAAAAAGCCCATATAAAAGGAATCTTGCACCATGAAGACACAATAGACCAAACTGTCGAGGATAAACTACACGAAGTGAAGAGATGTTCAGCTGTCTCGTCTGCGTCACCGCAAAGCACACAATTCTGATTCCCCATATTGATATTCCTTTTCCTTAGAGCATCCATTGAAGCCAACTTATTTAATCCAAGTCTCCATATGAAAACGTTACATTTACGAGGGAGCCATCTGCAAATACTTGGGATATAATTGCCCTGTGGAAAATAATTTCTAGTCAACATCTCTTTGACTGATCCCACGCTGAACTGATTATCAGCCGAGCCTAGCCAAAGCCAGACGTCCGCTGCTTCCTTGCTGGCCACTTCGAAAAGCAGAGAACACAAGTCGATCATTTCATCCACCTCTTGGCCTGCCTCCAAAGTTCTTTTCCACTTCCAATTATAACTAGTAATTCTATTATTGTTGCTGCACAGTCTCTCAGCCACTTTACAATCTTTATTAACCTCCAGATCAAATAAGGCAGGAAAACGATTTTTTAGAGAGCCCTCAATTAGCCAAGAATCCAACCAGAATTGAATATTCTCCCCATTGCCCATATCCCCTTTAATAAAATCTTTCATGGGCTTATTGTCAATCAAGATGTTATTCAGAACTTTGACGATACTACACCAAACTCCCCCCATGAAATTTCTAACCGGAAAACTTTCCTTGATAGCGTTCGATTTGTGAACCGACTCAATAACTTTCACCCATAGCTTATCTTTTTCCACCTTGAACCGCCAGCCCCACTTGGACAATAAAGCAATATTGATGTGTTTGAGCTTACATAGACCAGACCACCTTTTTCCAATGGGCAGGCCACCCGGTCCCAGGCTGCCCAATGAATCTTGTTATAATCATTACCTCCACCCCATAAAAAATTCCTGATTTTGGATTCAAGATCCTTAATAACTTGTACAGGGGCTTTATACAACGAAAAGAAATAATTCGGTAAACTTTCGAGCACCGATTTGATCAATGTAATTCTCCCACCCATAGAAAGCATCACCGCTTTCCATTTAGCAAGCCTGGCATCTATAGTATCATAAACCGGTTTCCAATTGGCGACCCTATTCATGTTAGAACCGACCGTCAGCCCGAGATATTTAAAAGGAAACGCCTCCGCTTGACATCCGATCAGGTTCGCCATAATATCCAACTCATCATTGCTAACTCCGATCCCAAAAAGGTTAGATTTGGAGAGATTTATTTTTAAACCAGAGCACAAATGGAAAATCCTGAGAATACGAACCACACAATCAATATTATTCCTCGACCAATCTCCCATAAGAAGAGCGTCATCCGCATAGAATAAATGAGAAATAACCGGACCATTCAAGGGGGTTTTGATACCAGCCAAAATACCTTCATTCTTAGCCTTATCAACCATGATCGATAAAGCCTCCATCACAATGATAAAAAGAAAAGGGGAGATTGGATCCCCTTGTCTAATCCCTTTTGAGCAACCAAATTCAAACGTGGGCGAGCCGTTAACTAAGACAGACGACCTCGCCGATTCCACACAACCTTTTATCCAAGCACACCATCTAGAAGGAAAACCCATACGCTCCATGATAGACAACAAAAACTTCCAATTCACATTATCATAAGCCTTCTCGAAGTCGATCTTAAGGAAAAAAAGTTTCTTCTTCATCTTCTTTCCCCAATTGAGTAACTCATTAATTATCAGAGGGCCATCCAAGATATAATTACCTTTCAAAAAGGCCGATTACGACTCCGAAATCACCGAACCGATAACCTTCTTCAATCTAGAAGCAAGGACCATCGAGATTAATTTAGTAATAATCCCAATAAGATTAATGGGTCTATAATTTTTTAAGTCCACCGGATCTTTTATCTTGGGAATGAGAGTGATAAAAGAAGCATTGCATCCATTGCTAAACTTTCCAGTCTCAAAGAAACGATCAAAAATTTTCATGAAATCTTCCTCAAACAGATGCCAAAAAACTTTTATGAACTTAAAGTTTAGTCCGTCCGGGCTAGGAGCTTTGTCGTCACCGCACTCCTTTAAATCTTCTTTTATCCTCCTCAGAAAATTGTTTCAGATCAAAGCAATCAAACACCGGCCTGTTAGCCACCTCTTCCGAAAATCTGGCTCTAAAAAATTTTAAGACTTCCAGCTTAACCACCGAAGGTTTGTTGACCCAACTCGAACCGATATTGAGACCCGGGATTCCGTTTACCACTTTCCTAGCATTGATGTGAGCATGAAAAAACTTAGAATTTTCGTCTCCGTCTAACGCCCACTTCATTCTAGATCTTTGTCTCAAATCCAAAGATTTACTTCTCTCGATTTCCATTAATAATTTTTTTTGTTTTCCAAGAAGGACCACTCTTCCTCCTCCGTTAGGTCTCTCGACTCCATAATTTTCTCCAATTCCTCCAACTCTTCCAATGCTCTACTAGACGATTCCCCTTCTTTCTTTTTCATCTCATCTCTCCAAACTTTTAACCCTTTTCTGATAGTCGCAAATTTTTGTAACAGAACGTAATCCGGCGGACCCGATACGTTGAAACCCTCCAAAGACTTCTCCACAGCTTCATTATAACCTTCTTTTTCCAGACATGAGTTAAAAACTCTAAACGGTTTAGCACCAAAATTCCTCATTTGGGAAACAAGCAGAATCGGACCGTGATCAGAGTAGCTAGCCGGAAGCGCTCTGAACGTAGCATCTGGCCATCGGTTAAAAAAATCCGAGCACACCAAGAACCTGTTGATCTTACTAAGTTTCTTTCCATTTCCTCTAATACAGGTGAACCTACTACCTTTCATGTCGTACTCTAAAAGCCCCGAGTTGAAAATGAAACTATTGAAGTTTGAAGCACAGGCATTCTTAAATCCGGAGTTCCTCCTTTCCGAAGGTTCCCTAACCGCTTTGAAATCACCACCCACGACCCACATACTAGGATGGTCTTCCATGATACTAGCGATCTCATCCCAAAGATCTTTCTTCGCTCTAACCAGTTGAGGGGCATACACATTACCAATATTCAACAAAAGGCCACTGCCTTTGAGTTTACCGACAACAACAAGAAAATTAGTGTTTTTAACTACCGAAATCGCTTCGAATAAAACAGGATCCCAAATACACATGAGACCTCCTGATAGACCAACCGAACCGACGTATTCCATTCCAAATTCCTTATTTCCCCAAAAACTATAAATATTGACCCGAGATAAATCCTCTTTTTTAGTTTCCTGGATCAACACAAAATCAATCCCATGCTCTTGTTTGAGCCCTCTGATCCAACTGAAAAAAGGCAATTAGATTAGAATATTATTAACGAGAGGAGACTTTATGAATTCATTACCAATTAAAAGACTTTTCCAAACATATAATCCGCCAATGTTATTGTCAGTCAATTAAGTTTGTCTGGGGGATTGCTGTGCATCTGGAATCCAGCTGTCTTTCGCTTGTCAAGTACGGTTAAAAATAGAAATTACCTTCAACTTTCGGGTCACAGTGGTCAGGCTCTATGCATTATTAACGTGTATGCCCCCCAGAACGTTGTGGCCAAAAAGTCTCTGTGGGATGAATTGAATCTTGTGATATCAGCTTGGGACGGTCTGTGTGTGGTTACGGGCGATTTTAATGCGGTTATGTTTCAAGAAGAAAGGAAGAACTGCTCGTTTAAACTGTCTTGTGCTACCAACTTTAATAATTTCATCTTCGAGTCAGGGCTTATTGAGTATAATATGAGAGGCTCTAAATTCACCTTCTCCTCTGCTGATGGTAGGAAACAGAGTAAGCTTGACAGATTTCTTGTTAATTCTGGTTTTTTCAATGATTGGCCTGAAGCGGATGTTGAAGCGGTTTCGTCATTTTTATCTGATCACTGTGCGATTATTTTAAAGACGAGTCTGGCCAACTTTGGCCCTAAACCGTTTCGGATTTTTGACTCCTAGTTTGACAAACCGGGTTTTTGTGACACGGTTGCTTCGGCTTTAAATAAGGATCCCGGAGTCCTCGGACCGTCGGATGTTCGCCTTATGAGAAAGCTAAGTATTATCAGATCTGACATTAAGACCTAGAGAGATGATATGCTTAAGAAAAGTTCGGAAGAAGTGTCGGCGGCATTGTCCGACCTTGAAGGTATTCAGGAAATCTTGGTTGAACGGAACCTCTCGGTTGAGGAGGAGTGGATCCTTATTGAAAGTAAGAAAATCTTAAGGGAGGAAGAAGAACGGAAAAGTAACGACCCGAGACAAAGATCAAGGATAAAATGGGCTAAGGACGGGGATGAAAACACTAGGTTCTTTCATGCTATGGTTAATTGTCGAAAGGCCTCAAACTCGATCCATGGGTTGGAAGTCAATGGTTCTTGGGTGTCGAAACCATCGCTTATAAAGAAGGAGGTTTACAGGTTCTTTAAAGAGAAATTTGTTGAAGAATGGGTTATCCGCCCTCGCCTTAATTGTGCTGCCATAAAGAGGATTTCGGCAGCGGACGCGGCATCTCTTGAAGCTTGGTTCAGTAAGGATGAAATTAAAAGTGCCGTATTTGATTGCGGTGACAACCGTGCCCCGCGTCCTAACGGTATTAGCTTCCGGCTTATCAAGCGGTTCTGGAGTCTCTTCGAAGAAGACTTTTGCAATATTATGGCAGATCTTTTTGTTAACGGGGCGATAAATATGGGTTGTGGTTCGTCATTCATAGCTATGATTCCCAAAGTTATTGACCCGATTGGTTTGAGTGACTATCGCCCGATCAGCTTGGTGGGAATCGTCAACAAGGTTATTTCGAAGATCTTGGCGTGTAGACTCAAAAGAGTGTTGGATTCGGTCATTTCGGCATCTCAGACTGCTTTCATTAGTGGTCGATTCATTCTGGATGGCCCGTTTATTATCAATGAAATTCAGAACTGGAGCCGTAAAGCTAGGAAAAAGGTTTTCTTCCTCAAGATCGACTTTCAAAAGGCGTACGACAATATAAACTGGAACTTCGTGCTGGATGTTCTTGACCAGATGGGTTTTTCTAGCAAGTGGCGTTCGTGGATTAAGGGTGTGTTGTCTTCGGCTAGGGCTTCGGTCCTGGTCAGTGGTTCCCCGACTTTTGAATTTAAATGTCACAAAGGAATGCGTCAGGGGGATCCGATATCTCCTTTCCTCTTCGTCATAGTCATGGAAGCTCTAACATGGATGATTAATAAAGCGTGTAGTCTGGGAATTGTCGAGGGAGTTTCTCTTCCGAACGGGGTCAGACCGTCTCGCACCTTTTCTATGCAGATGATGCGATTATCATGGGGGAGTGGTCCACGGAAAATATTCTAAATGTGGTTAGAATTCTGAAATGCTTTCACGTTTGTTCGGGTCTCAGGATTAATTTGGGCAAATCGAGCTTGTTGGGGGTAGGGTGCAATCTGGAGAAGTAGACGAGATGGCAGCCTTTATTGATTGTTGCCCGGGTTCGTTTCCTTTCAATTTTCTTGGGCTTTGTGTGGGTTCAAACATGAACCGCACGTCGAGCTGGAGACCGGTTATCGATGTGTTTGAGAAAAGGCTTTCTCTTTGGAAGGCTTCGACCCTTTCGGTGGGAGGTAGAGTTACATTGATCCGTTCCGTGCTTGAGAGCCTGCCCTGTTATTATTTTTCCTTGTATCGTGCTCCGGTGAAGGTGATACAGGACTTAGAAGCCTTCATCAGAAAATTTTTGTGGGGAGGTAATTCGGAGGTTAAAAAGGTTCATTGGGTCGCCTGGGATAAGGTTGCTTCGCCGGTCAGATTCGGAGGTCTTGGCCTCCAACATCTTAAAGATGTCAACACGGCCTTGTTGGCAAAATGGGGATGGAGGTTTAAAAATGAGCAAGATAGTCTGTGGGTCAAGGTCATTACCGCTATCCATTTCGGCAACTCGGAATGGGATTTTCTTCCGATTAGGAAAGCGATTGGTGGGGTGTGGAGTAGCATCGTTTCGGTCCTTAAGCGACCGTTGTTCGAGAACGTCCTGATGCGGAGTCTTCTTAAAGGTGTGGTGAATAGGGGAGATAGAATATTATTTTGGTTAGATCCGTGGCTCTTCGACGTCCCGCTTAAAGATAAATTTCCGGCTCTTTTTTCTCTTGAGGTTGTGAAATCTTGTAGTGTGAGAGATCGGTTGGAAGGGGATGGCCTTTGGCTCTGGAAACACGACCCGGATTCTCCCGAAGAGACGGCGGAATGGCTTTCGCTAAGGGCAGCGGTGGTGTCGGTTAACCTCTCTTATGGTTCGGACATGTGGGAATGGTTGGGTAATGGAGCAAAGGGGTTTTCGGTAGCGGTAGTGAAACACCTCATTGTGTCGAATCGTGATTTCAGCAGCAGATTTGAACAGCGAATGCGTTGAGGAGATCAGCCCTAATTGAAGACCCGATACTCTCAACCAAGAACTTCTATATATAACACCAACCGCGGAACAGGAGCATGCGTTACACACGTCATCTTGTTGAGGGAACAAAAGAATTCTATGACCATCTTGACTTAAGACAGAATGATTTCTTTCAAGATCAATATAGGGTACCATTTGTGACCAGTGAACAACTGCTTTAAAAGGCCGTAAATCATCAATAAGAAAGGAGTTACATCATAACTAAATACCGAACCCGGACCACAAAACCATGCTCTCGTTGAGCGAGGGCCTGCACTCACTCCGCTCTCCTCCCCCTTAGTATATAGAGCTGTTGTTTTTTTGTTTTTCTCGGTGTTAAGTCGGGGAGTGCGGACTTGTCAGCTAACATAGGCAGTAAAAGAGCAGCAACAAAGCAAGCCATGGGAGGGGGGCCATAGCGATAACTTGGCCAGCAAAGAGCAACTCGAAAGTACTTGACTTCTGTCCCAGTACTGAAAGTCGTGACTTCAGGAGTGGATTTCGGAAAGAAAGACTTCGTTTACTTCCTGCAAATTCTTATGTAAGAACTAGTAGAAAGAAAGGAATTTTGAACTAAATAAGGCAGCATTGATAGACCGTTGAATGAGAATGCTTGAGTGGGAATCGTCTTAGCAACTGGCTATAGACATGACTAAAAGCCGCCGGGAGAGGAGAGACAATCTTTCATGAGAGAGGGACGAGCGAGTGAGAGATTGGGAAAAAAAGAGGTAGGCCTTCTGAGCGGTCATTTAGGGGCCTTGTTAGCGAGCCATCATTCTTCCCTAAGCTGCCAGAGTCCGATCGAATAGAGGAATCATCGCTCATAGATGTGAATTGAGAAAGCAAGCCCTAATTCTTTTTCATCTCCTCGGGCAAGACCAATTATAAATGGGTTCCAAAAAAAATGCAACATCTTCGCTTGGCGTGCGGACTTGAATCGAATCCCAATGGTTGAGGCGCTAGAAAAAAGGGGTATGGTGGTGATCGACGACGGATGTAACTTTTGCAACGAAGACCTGGATTCGGTTTCTCATATTTTCACTGCTTGCCCGTTAGCCTTGGGTGTTTGGGAGAAGATTAGCTTTTGATGCAATATTCCTAAGTTCTTCATCTTTTCTTTCAGAGATTTAATCGAAATTCACAAAATGGGGAGTAGAAGGACGGCGGAACGTAATGCTATTCACGGTATAGTTATTGTCATGTGTCGGGTTTTGTGGAAGGCTAAAAATAATTTGAGATTTAACGGTAAAAAGAGTAGTGTTGAAGAGGTGTTTAGCGAAGTCATGATAGTTAGTTTCTTTTGGTACAAGTATAGAGCCAAGAAAGGTAATTATGATTGGGGAGATTGGTGTAAATTTGTGAATATGTAAGTTTTGTTTTGTTCGGTTGTCCCGGTTTGCGGGTTCGATGTTGTTTAATGAAGTTCACCTTTCAAAAAAAAAAGTCAATTAAGTTTGTCGACGAAAGTATGTTTTGAACCGTGAAATTAAAATGTATTAAAGCTAAATGATTTTGTTACATATGGCATCAATTTTGATATTTGTTGCAAATGTGTATTTTTTGTTAGGAGGGATTATATATAAATATTCAAATATGGTATTTTTTAAAGATAAACTTGTAAGAATCTACAGAAAACAATGTACTAGGAAACACTAACTCAAAATCAAAACTAAGACAATCTATATATATATAAATGAGATGTGATTTGGGCTAGGTAGCATTGGATTTGGGACTTTTTTGCTGATGTGGCAACTTATATTTTTGAGTTTAGGAGGGAATTCTCAAATGCCTTCATCATTCACGATTTTAACAAAAAAGTGGCGGGATCCGGCTGTGATTCGGGTCACCCAATATTAAAAAACGGATCCTATATATCATCTTTACCAGACCACCATATCTCATAACCTCACTTTTCACAAACCCTACATACCATTTCCTAAATCTGCTTCTTCGTTTTTCAGAGATTCATCGTCCTTAGGTATGTTATTATGCCATTCCTTCTTTGTTTTCGTATTGTTAATCTAATACATCTTTGATTTTTTTCGATTTCATCAACTATCTTACATATTCAGATGAGATTCATAAGGACGACAATGTTTTGATGCTTTCTTCATCTTCATGTAAATGCTATTTGTTTCATGTTTCCAGATTTGAAGAGATCGATTTGTTTGCTGTTTAATAATGATTTACGATGTGTTTTGTCATATCTAGGGTTTGCTTGTGGTCTTTCGTATCTGTCAAAACCCTAATCGACCAGAGAAATCGTCAAAAGTTCTTCACAATATGGTTAGTTTCTTCTCTCAATTTTGTTATTCAATCATCTTTCATCCACATTCAATTTTACAAACCCTAAAGCTCATCTACGGTTTCATATGTAATTAGATCTTATACTGTTTATGTATGTTATTAGATCTTATAGGAACTTTTTTTTTTGTTCAAAACCCATTCGGCAGATCTTAATCATTTTCGTTGTTATTTGTTTGTAGATCGTTCCACATAATTTGCAGGTATGTAATTTATATTAGATTGTTATTTATTGTAAATGTTTAATGTGAATTTTTGATGATTTTTATGTTTTTTTTTTGTTGATCGAACCTGTTTTATATAAGTTTAATCAACAATCTATAAAAATTTGTTCTTCATCTCCTTCTCCACAAATGCTTATTGTTTGATTTTTCTTTTTTCTCGTTGTTTGTTGACGATGATTTTGCATTATCCGATTCCAATCATATGAAATGATATTTTGTTGATGTTTTGATTTTGTTCTCATGTTACTCATATTTTTATTTACAGTCTTTTAGTTTGTTGTTGATGATGATATGTTTTGATTGTGTCCGATGTTTTTTGATTGTGTTGATGAAGATTTACAGTGGTCTGATATTTTTCATCCGGTGTAATGTTTTTGTCTTCGGAATATTGATTTTGTTTCTAAAAAATAAATATTTTTTATTTTTTTTAAACCGTTTCTTTTTATTTTTGGATTTGGAAGTTTCTCAATTGATTAAATTATCTTTTAAAGCTTATTGATTGTTGATTTAGGAATATTGATTGTTTTTCTATAAATATTTTACCGTTTTATTTTTTTAAAAACCTTCATATATATATTTTCAGATATGCATCCCTTGCACAACAGTCCTTCATTTTTAAAGCTTATTGATGAAGATGACCCGATATTTTTGGTACGTTTATGTGTATTCTAATTACTAATCATATTTTAAGTAAACTGATATTTATCTTTTTTTTATTTTGTTTTAAACTTATAGCAAATAAATGGTGATTTCTATTTAGTATGATAATTTATGGCATTGGATGTTAGTGATGTAATTTTCAGAATTCAAATTTTAAATTTTAAATTTTGAGGTTTCTATTTTAAATTTTAAATTTAAAATTTTGAGCAATTTTAAATTTCGTTAGTGATTTATTTTTAGTATGATAATTTTGCGGAATTAAGGTTTCTGTTTCTATAAATAAATGGTGTTACGTTTTTTGAAACCTCAAATTTAAAATTTTAAGGTTTCTATTTATATTTCCGGAATTTAAATTTTAAATTTAAAATTTTGAGCAATTTTAAATTTCGTTAGTGATTTATTTTTAGTATGATTATTTTCCGGAATTAGGGTTTCTATTTCTATTTCCAGAATTCAAATTTTAAATTTTAAATTTTGAGCAATTTTAAATTTCGTTAATGTTTTTTTTTTTTTTGAAACCTCAAATTTAAATTTTAGTGATTTATTTTTAGTATGATAATTTTTCCGGAATTAAGGTTTCTATTTAAATTTTAAATTTAAAAGTTTTCCATTAATGTGTTTCATTTTTAAATTTCGAATCTGTAAATTGAATTTAAATTTGAAAGGTTAGACTTTCCTAATAAGTTTGCTTGATTTACGGGATTGGATATTAGTGATTTGATTTTCAGATTTTAAATTTTAAATTTTGAAGTCAATCATTATTATAAATTTAAATTTTGAAGTAAACCATTATTGTGTTTGATTTTAAATTTTGTATGCTTTGAAATCTTGATGTTTTTTTATGAGATGCTTTGACTATATTATTTGTAATTTTAGGGATGCTTCGAGTCTTTGACTATTGTTTTTGTATTCGAGTTGCATATCTCACAAACTTTTTGTGTTTTGTAATTTTAGGTGAAGAGCTTCTTTCAGACTCCTTCCCCTACAAGGAACTATTGAATAGGTTCCTATGAGAAGTTGAAGAAAAGGTATATCTTGCACTGTTTTGTGAGTTATAACTTTTTGTATTTTAGTTATAATTTTTGTATTTAATTAGTTTTTAATTCTTTAAAGATGTCTTTAATTTCTTTTTAAATCTGTTTTTGTTTCTATAAATAGGTAAATGTTGTTAAAGATGATTTTTGTATTCGAAATTATGATTCGGTTTCTGTAAATAGACTTTGTTTCTATAAATAGATTACCGTTATATTTTTTTAAACAATGGTTACTTCCTTTGCAGTTATGGATAATGAAAACAACGCTCCTTCGTTATTAAAGTCGATTGAGGACTATGATCCTATATTTTTCGAATTGTTCGTCGACCAAAAAACAGGTTAGTTCAGTTTTGTTGGTGTTGTTTGTTTTTTTATATGTATAGTCTTTCTTTTTTATTTTTGTCTTTAGGTGTTAATTTGAAATTTTATGTGATTATCTTTTGAAGTTCTTATGGTTTGTTTTGTGAGTTATAATTTTTTGTATTTAGTTATGATTTTTGTACTTAGTTAATTGTTAATTCTTTAAAGATGTCTTTAATTTCTTTTTAAAGTTGTTTTTGTTTCTATAAATAGATTAGTGTTGTTAAAGATGATTTTTGTATTCGAAATTATGATTCGGTTTATGTAAATAGACTTTGTTTCTATAAATAGATTACCGTTATATTTTTTTTTAAAATAGTGGTTACTTCCATTGCAGTTATGGATCATGAAAACAACGCTCATTCGTGTTAAAGTTGATTGGGGACTATGATCCTATATTTTTGGTATGTTTCTTAAGTTTTCAGTTTTATGCACACAATAAGTTATTGCAACTTATATTTTTTTTGTTTCGATTGATAGGAAATACCATATGATTTTGCAACCTTATTGTGGGGAGAACAACTTTCATATGTCAATGTCTTAAAATTATTGATGATGATTTATCGTGAGTCATTGAGTTATAATTTTTGTATTTAGTTAGTTGTTAATTCTTTAAAGTTGCCTTTGATTTCAATTTTAAAGTTGTTTTTGTTTCTATAAACAGATTACTGTTGTTAAAGATTATTTTTGTATTCGGAATTATGATTCGGTTTCTGTAAATAGACTTTGTTTCTATAAATATATTACCATTATATATTTTTTAAAACAATGGTTACTTCCTTTGCAGTTATGGATCCTAAAAACAACTCTCATTCGTTGTTAAAGTTGATTGAGGAATATGATCCTATATTTTTTGTATGTTTCCTTAGTGATTTGATTTTTAAATTTTAAATTTTGAAATCAATCATTATTTTAAATTTAAATTTGAAAGTTTTCCATTAATGTGTTTGATTTTAAATTTCGAATCTGTAAATTGAATTTAAATTTGAAAGGTTAGACTTTCTTAATAAGTTTGTTTGTTTTACGGGATTGGATATTAGTGATTTGATTTTCAGATTTTAAATTTTAAATTTTGAAGTCAATCATTATTTTAAATTTAAATTTTGAAGTAAACCATTATTGTGTTTGATTTTAAATTTTGAATGCTTTGAAATCCTGATGTTTTTTATGAGATGCTTTGACTATATTATTTGTAATTTTAGGGATATGCTTTTATTTTGATTCATTAGGTGTTTATTTTGGATGGTCCGAAGTTTTTGGCTGCAACTATGTTGGACAGAGATATGCTTGCTATTGCTATAAATTGGTACCATGTCGGTTGGTTTTGCTTGGTAAGGTTAGACTTTCCTAATAAGTTTGCTTGATTTACGGGATTAGATATTAGTGATTTGATTTTCAGATTTTAAATTTTAAATTTTGAAGTTAATCATTATTCTAAATTTAAATTTTGAAATAAACCATTATTGTGTTTGATTTTAAATTTTCAATTTCGAAGTCAATTATTATGTTAAATTTAAATTTGAAAGTTTGCCATTAATGTGTTTGATTTTAAATTTCGAATCTGTAAATTGAATTTAAATTTGAAAAGTTAGTCTTTCCTAATAAGTTTGCTTGATTTACGGGATTGGATATTAGTATACTTTGTTTATTGGGTTTTAACTAATAATTTGATTGACTCGGTTGTTAGATTTGTGACGATGCGTCAGACAAACCACATTGGGAAAATATACAGCCTTGAGCCTTGGTAAGTTAACACATTAGTTAAGGTTATGATGTTTTTTCATGGCACCGACACATTATTGAGTAGTAGCGCATTAGGTTAGTGATATTAAAATTTGTGCCTTGAGAAATTTTGTATATTGATTGATGTTTGAAATTGATTGTGAGGTCTTTGATTGTGCATTGTATTGCTGATTGATGTATGAGATTTTGTTGATTGGCATAAGGTATTAGATAAGATGTGTTTGAAGTTGTGAAGATGAATAAGTGAGACATGTGTAGCAGATATTATTGAGTGCACAACACATTAGTCAGGGTTTTGAATTATTGCTACAGGTTAGTGATGTTAGAGATTGTGTTATGAGAAATGTGTAGATTGAATTATGTCTGTGTTTGATTGTGACACCTTTGATTGTGCATGAAATTGCTGGTTATATGAGATTTTGTTGATTGTAGACAAATAAGTTTGAACAGAACTTATTAGATTTGAAAGTTTGCCATTAATGTGTTTGATTTTAAATTTCGAAACTGTAAATTGAATTTAAATTTGAAAGGTTAGACTTTCCTAATAAGTTTGCTTGATTTACGGGATTGGATATTAGTGATTTGATTTTCAGATTTTAAATTTTAAATTTTGAAGTCAATCATTATTTTAAATTTAAATTTTGAAGTAATGGCAATCTGAGTCTATTTTTTTCGTGATTAATATCCGCTTGAGTAACCCAATCTGAGTCTGATTTTTTTCGTTAACGATTCTGGTAAACTTTCCCGATTTGGGTTTTCTGCAAGGCTAATCATCTAAATTAATTTGTTATTTTTATGGTTTACCATTGCATAAGTTAGTATAATTTGTTGACAAAGTTTTGTTTTGTGGGATAGTAGTCATAAATTGAGTAATATTCAAGGTTTATGTGTTTTTATTTTGATTCATTAAATAAGATGTGTTTGAGTAATATTCAATGTTTATGTATATATGAGATTTTGTTGATTGGCATAAGGTGTTAGATAAGATGTATTTGAAGTTGTGAAGATGAATAAGTGAGACATGTGTAGCAGATATTAGTGAGTGCACAACACATTAGTTAGGGTTTTGAATTATTGCTACAGGTTAGTGATGTTAGAGATTGTGTTTTGAGAAATGTGTAGATTGAATTATGTTTGTGTTTGATTGTGACACCTTTGATTGTGCATGAAATTGCTGGTTATATGAGATTTTGTTGATTTTAGACAAATAAGTTTGAACAATTAGATTCACATTTAAGTATAAAAAATGAGAGGTTGTTATAATCTGAATTATATTCTGAACGAAAAACTGAAAGGAAAAGGAAAAAAAAGAATAATTTAACACAGAGAAAAGAGGATAGAGAGAGAGAGAGTTGCCACATTTTTAAAACAAAAAATATAAGGTAACCATGCTTCTAAAATCTACTATACTTTTGAATAATATTTTGTGAAAAATGGACTATATTGGGTAGGTAGTCAAACATGGTTTTTAGGGTCAAAACGGCTGTGTTGGGTTGACTCGGGACACTTTTATGAAAAACTTGATGTTTCTGACCTTAATAAACCATTTTTGTAGATGACCAATGTATATCTCTATTTGAGGAATTCTCCAAAGATCCAGAGCCGATTGTTTCATAGAGCTGTGAAGTTGCGTTAAACATATTGGATTTTGAACGATCCGACAAACCATTCGAGGTACTTGGAAGATTAAGTCTCTTATCTGGGTGGTTGTTACAGGTTTAGGATGTTAAATGATTTTGGATGTACTCTGCGATGTCGATGATGCAGAGATGTTGGTGAAGCTCAGGTTAACAACTTCATGTGTATATTTTAATGAATAAAGTTTTTGTTGTTTATATTTTCTAATTTAAACTTTTAATTAACTTCTAAATTTAATTAAATGAGTTTGTTTTGCAGGTTCGAACAACTTCATGTGTATATTTTATTATAAAAAATAAAAGTTTTTTTTTTGTTTCATGGGTCGTTCAGAGAGGCAAGTTTCTGCCTCCGGTTCTTGCCCGAAGTTTCTGACCTTACTCGCAACCCATTGACTACAACTTTCAATTCAAAACAATTATAAAAAAAATTACGTTTGAAAACATGTATTTTTATTTTATTTAATGACATAACTCGATTAATATAAAGTAAATTTTTCTACCCGCGAAGTTCGCGGGTGATAACCTAGTAACAAGATAAATCCATTAGCCACTCTATAATTAAAATACGTCAAAGGAAAGAGTCAATTTCAAATTTTGTACTTTTATCTCTATAGTGAATTTCAGGCGGTGTCATTTATCTTTCAAATTGATAAGTCTTATACTTAATGTTTTAAAATCTTGCACGCTATCTCCTTTAGCCCTAATCCAGTTAGATTTTTCTGTTAAATCTGGTTATATGACTTGCACACGAAGGTATTATTATCATTTCATTTTTCAGAGACTAGTTATGTAAATAAATTAAATACCTAACCACTAAAAAAATAAAAATAAAAAATTAGATATATCTCTCACCTCGCTCTCTCCCATTTATCACCAACATCCACCATCTGCCATCACCACCACCATCCACCTCACATCACCTGCTGCCATCACCACCAAAATCCATATCTAATTCAAAAAAACAAGGGAAACAACATCAAATAACTTAAACCATATATTGAATTCATCGATGATATTGATGTTTTTTTGGGGCTTTTGTTTTCCTTTGTCCTTGTATAAAGGTCTGGAGTGGAATAGCGGGTGTCTTCAACATTCAGCACCACCAAAGCTGTCAAGATAAAGACCCAGATTAAGAACATTTACAAATTACATCCACGTACGTATCTTGAAATAAACGCGAATAACATCTGAGCAATGAATGGAATGAATGAGGTAATGGAATGGACGAGGGAATGCAATGGATCATTACCATTCCATGTCTTGTTTGGTTACCATGTGTGAATGGAATGAATTATTATTCTATATTGTTCGGTAGGCAAGAAAAACGGAGTAATAAAATCATTGGTGAGTGGTGGTGGTCGGTGGTAGTGATTGTGGGTGGTTATAGGTGGCGGTGGTGGGTGTCGGCGGCGACGATTGGTGGTGGTGGTGGCGGCGAGTGGCGGTGACGACGAGTGGTGGTGGCGACAAGGTGGTCGTTGGTGGTGGGTGACAGCAGAGGTAGCGGTGGACGGCGTTGGGGGTTGGTGGTGGCGGTGGTGGTGGTGGCGTCAACGATGGTTGTGGGCCGCGGCAACGAGTGGCGTTGGCGGTTGGTCGCGGCGGTGCTGATAACGGTGGCGAGTGGGTGGCGGCGGCGATGGTGGCTGTCGGGGTGAGGTGGTGGCGGGTGGCGGCGATGGCGTCGGTGGTGTGTGGTGGTGGTGGTGGTGGGTTGTGGCGAAGGTGGTGGGTTTTGGTGTTGTTGATGAATGGTGTAAGAGAGGATGGAATGGAAAAAAAAACATGGGGGGTGGAAGGAATGATTTTGAAGGAATGGAATGTCTTTTGGAATGAGTGATTCCATTCCATTGACCTTCCATTTCTTCGTACCAAACACTACCTAGAGATGTACCCAAAAAGGTAAGCTAAAGGGAAGCATTGGAAACATTTCAAGCAGATCATACAACCTAAAAATTACCCCTAGATGAAGCGAATTGTGAGTCCATATTATATTGCATCTGTTTTTGAACTCCTTCAAGAGCTAAAGCAAACCCTAAAATTAGACATATTTTAAATCAAATTAACCATAACTTGGTTTATTACATCAGAAAATTAACAAGTTATGTTACATTCAAGAGCTCGAAATATGCCAATTTATCATAAATGACAGTGGTGTTGGTCCCGCCGATCGTTGTGGAATCCACATTTAGTTATTTGTTGTGGTTTCTCCTATTTTTTTTTTAATTAGATATGGATTTTGGTGGTGACGATAGCAGGTAATCTATTTTTTAATTTTTTATTTTTTTAATGGTTAGATATTTAATTTATTTACACAACTAGTCTCTGAAAAGTGAAATGACAATAATACTTTTATGTGCAAGTCACATGATAAGATTTAACAGAAAAATCTAATTGGGTTAGTGCTAAAAGACATAATGTGCAAAATTTTAAAACATTAAGTAGAAGACTCGTCAATTTGATAGATAAAGAAAATCGTCTGAAATTCACTATAAAGATAAAGGACAAAATTTAAAATTCACTCCGAAGGAAATAAAAGATCTCTTTTGGTAGCTAAAAGGAATTCACTACTACGAAAGAGAGAAAACAACACCGTACTAAAAAAAAATACTTGCAACAAATTTACGCCAATTTTGAACATCACAAATGGTAGTTTTTTAATAGTAGTGAAACCCCTTTAACATATGTAAGGTTTGGTAAAAATGATAGGTTTGGTAAAAATGATATATTGCTTTATCGCTAATACACTATATATTAAATTAAATTATATCAGAAACTATAATAGACAAAAAGTCCTTTCCTTTTAAGTTTATTTACAAGAATTACATAATGCTATTTGATTAATGAATATGCTATTAGAAACTCAAATGTATTGAACTTTAAAAGTTTGAGTAAACTGCTAAAATGGTCTATGTGGTTTGATCACTTTTGCCACTTTAGTTCAAAACTCAAACCTTCTGAATCTAAGTCCCTGTGGTTTTAATTTTGTTGTTATTTTCATCCAAAATTAAAATCTGTTTAGATTTTTCAGTTAACATCCAGTTTTTTTGTCGTTTTCTTCTCTTTTAATGAAGGGCAAAATTGTCACAATTTTTTAATTTGTTATAATAAAACGTTCAAAGACCGTTTTGCCCTTCATTAAAAGAGGAAAAAAAAAAGACAAAAAAACTGGATGCTAACTGAAAATTCTGACCAGATTTTGATTTTGGATAAAAATAGCAACAAAGTTGAAACTATAGGGACCTAAATTCAAAAGATTTATGCTTTGCACTAAAGTGGCAAAAGTGACCAAACCTCAGAGACCATTTTGATAGTTTACTCTAAAAGTTTTCAACCTTTTTTTACTTTTCTTTCATCATTATTTTCTGTTTTGTTTTTATTTAATCCTTAAATAACTTTTTTAATATTTCTATTTCTATTTCTATATATAACAAATAATGTAGGATCTTATGAACAGTGTAGCAATTGACCAGATTTAGGTTATTATTTACTATTCTGCCATCAACCTTTATTATTTGAAAAAAAAGAGGCTGAGAGATAAAAGGGATGTGAGACAGCCTGACAGTGTATTGGGGGGGTTCGGCGCCAAAGAGCAAGGATGAAAGAGATCAGACGGCAGAGGCGGTGTGGAACGGTGAGGGGATGGGTACCGGTCGTTAAGTACGTCGCACTGGCGTTGGTGGTATGGAGGTGGAGGGGAGTGATGGTGGTGGTTCAGCACATCAACATCAGAAGTCGAGTCTGTTTTCATTTTTTTCCGAGAGCTGAACAACAAATCATGATCACAAATCAGTTTAAGAAACCTGCAAAATGACTTTTCTGTTGGTCGATTTCATGCAAGGGGAGTGACGATGGTGGTTCAGCGGTGGTTTTACCGCCAAATGCCTCGCCGCAACCACTTAAGCAAGTCGTTTGTGGGTGAGTAGAACTCGGTTTGGAGGGGATGATGAGAACTGTGTAGTCCTGGGGTTGTGTGTCAAGGCAAAAAGTCAGCCGTTGGATCTCTAGGTTAGGGATATGAATCCACTTACCATGTGAAAAAGTGAATATTAGAACAGTAAAATAAACTTAAACAACAAACGAATTAGGATATGGTTGATGCAAATGATAACATTTCTCCTTGAACTAACATTAACTCAAAAGTTACAGACCTTGAAATATTTCTTTATGTACTTATTTTAAAAATTATGTTTGTTTATTCTTCATATAGTAACTAAATCAATTTTCAAATGCATATTTAAAAAAATAGTCTCAGACGTTGATTATTCTAAGATAAACAAAATGTTTGATTCGTTAAAAGAGTTAACATCGGTACCATATTGGCACTATTAGAACATTTAAATTTTAATGGTATTCGTTTACTATGGTTTTCAATCGATGTAAACCATGTGTCGACATACTTATGGACTTAACACGGCTTTATTTTTTAAGTGTTCTCTTTCGACTGCAATAGTGAGTACTGGTACTATATCGATACCATAATGAACCAGGCCAATGTCGACCAGATTCCTACCATGAACGTTATTTTTTCCACCACGTCTACGATTCATGTAAAATCTATTAGAAATCGGGTCGCCCTCGCTGCGAAGCGCGGGTGTAACCCGCTAGTTTACAAATGTATTATGTGTTTTGCATGATTTGAATCACGGATTCCATAAATGTGTTTTTATTATATTTTTTGAATTTACTTTTTTCTATTGTTGTCCATATATGATTTACAGATTTGTAACTAACGTTGGTTGTAATAACAACTATGTTTGATTGAAAAAAAAATTATGAAATTTATGAGCATTTTCTTTTATGCTATAGCATTTATAATTTATGTTTAAAAAAACAATATGAAATTTATTAGCATTTTCTTTTATGTTACAGCATTTATAATTTATGTTTAAAAATGTGAAAAGGTTAAAATTGAAGACGTTTATAACTAGGATTGCGACCCACCGCAATGCGGTGGAGATTCTTTAGTTATAATTAAGTCGATCTAAGATCCGCACGTTATGTTAAACCTGTCAAACGGGGAAAAATAGACGATGTAAAAACGTTCACACATACACGCACGTTGCGTCGTGTTAACTCGCAAAATTTAGAACTAAACGTAAAAACGTTAAACCAAAGACGCACGTTGCGATGTGTTAAGTCACAAAATTTAGAACCAAGCATAAAGCGAAAAATTTGCAGAAAATGAAAACTATAAAGGACCAAAGTTGAAAGTAAAAAAAAAAAGTTATGAGAATAGATTGCAAAAGATAAAAAGTTTTGGGTTAGAAGTAATAAAACAAATAGTTTTGGGTTAAAAGTAATTTATTAAATACTTTTGGGTAAAAAATTAAAAAAATCATTTTTTTGAAACCCCCAAAGCCAACATTACAACAACCATATGCATAACCATATGAAAGTAAAAAAGTTACGAGTATAGATTGCAAAAGATAAAAAGTTTTGGGTTAGAAGTAATAAAACAAATAGTTTTGGGTTAAAAGTAATTTATTAAATACTTTTGGGTAAAAAGTAAAAAAAAATCATTTTTTTTTTGAAAAACCCCCAAAGCCAACGTTACGACAACCATATGCATAACCATTTTTTCTTTGAAAACCCCCCAAAGCACACCCCGCATTGCGGCGGGGAATAAAACGGTGTCAAATGGTACTAATGTCACACAACCGTCATCGACTACCAACACTGACTCGACCTAGGGTATGCGTGTTGCGACGAACCTGTCAAACATGGGAAAATAGAGGCAAAAACGTTGAACCACACATGCACGTTGCGTCGTATTAACGCGAAGAATTTAGAACTACACGTAAAACGAAAATTTACGGAAGATGAAAAGTATAAGTGACAAAAGTTGTGAACTTAAATTGAAAATAATGAAAAGTTTTTTGTTAAAGTTAAAAAAACAAATTATGTACGGTTAAAATTGCAAATAAAATATAATTGATTTGTTGACTTTTTAAAATATGCCACAATATTGGTCAAAGTATTCTCCTTCGTTGTTAAAAAAAAAACTAAACAAAAAGCGTTTTTAACTAAAAATATATACCTCAATGATGTTCACATCTAAGTCTCCAATAATTCTCCTTCGTTGTTAAAAAAACTAAACAAAAAACATTTTTAACTAAAAATATATACCTCAATGATGTTCAGTTGTTCACACTCTAAGTCTCCAATAAAAATATAGTAGATCATTGACCAAATATGACCTAGCTAGCATTCAAAGCTTGTTTTCATTTCAAAGTCAACTTTCAAGAAATTGACCATAGTTGGTAGCTAGTTTTTAATATATAACTAGATTTTTGCCCTCGGCCGCGTGTTGCGGCGGCAACGGCTTAGTTGTTTATAGCTGGCAATACATTATATAATCCATTAACTATACGAAAACGCGTGTGTCGATGTATCCGGTCTAAAGCATTGCGTTTACAAAAGAAACGGAATCAAACCCGGGTTGGTTCGTTTAGTGAGGGTTCCACCTAACCACTACACCGCCCTTACCTTCAAGACTTAGTAATGTCAAACGTACAGGAACTCGAATTTGTAGCGTCGAATGAAAGTGTATTATATTTGACCCGACTCGTTTGCGAACAAAGTTGACGTCAAAACGTAAACCAAACGAAAACATACGTAAAAATAAGCATGAAAGCATATTATATTTGACCAGACTCGTTTCGAAAAAAAAAACTATGTTGAAACATGAGTTTTGTATCATTAACGCAGAAAAGTGAAGCATGAAAATGCATTACATATAGACTCGTTTTCGAAAAAATTATCAAAATGAAAGAATGGAGGGTTAGTTCTTTTGTCAATTAAAAATTACAAAATATTTAAAAAAAAAAAGAGAATATGGAAATTGAAAGAATGCAACCATTTGACCATATCAACGTCTCATTTAGTAACAGCCAAACAATTGAATATTAAAAGAAAAGGGATGCAGAGGGACCGAGGCTAACAATCAATGGAAACTATGATGGCCAAAGTGTAAAAGAAAGGAGGATCAAAAAGGTAAAAGTCACCGACCTTTAAGTTTAAGATTATATAAATTGAAGTATAGAACCCTACCTTGCTAACTCATTTATATAAAAAGCTTATTTTTAAAAAAAAATAATAGCGTGGAATGATTATAAAATATACAAAGGAGTTGGACAAAAATCATTGACCTCGAGTGTGAGTACATGCAAGAGGACAGATATTCAGGAGAGTTACTGAAGACCTCCATGACATATATGCACATATGGGTTTAGTTAAGAGTATATCCAATGAGCCCTTGGAGATGAGTATTTGGAGGCCCTTGGACGTTTATCATGCGTTGAGTTCATCCGTCCAAAGAAGCTTTTATGTGTTGCGTCCTTGCATAAGAGCATGGGTTTGGCCCAAAGTAAAAAAAATATATATTTAAACATTGTGTGTTGTGTGTTGGTGATGATGTGGAAATTAAAAAGAGTAAGGATGTTTTTAGTGGTGGAGATGAAATTGGGGTTTTAAGGAATTTTAAGGACATTAATTAAGTGATATAGGGTGTGGCTTCTAAGTGCGATTAATAAGAGTGCACGTAGCAATAAAGATAGTCTTAGAGTTTCTTCTCATACAATTTGGTATAAATAGATGCACATTGGTGGACTTAGGTAATTATGCGGTTACAACCCATGAGGTTTTTTTTTTTCTTTCAGTATACATGCGATATAATCACAAACGACCCCCAATGAATTACAACATCGACTCCCGTGAAATATGAAACCGGCTATCAAGAAAAAAATATTTAAGATTTTAAAGTTATGCAAATATATATATATATATATATATATATATATATATATATAGGTAGAGGATCCTGTACAAGTCCATCTTTTGTAAGAAGTGTAAGAAATAATTTGGGAATGACAAGTGTCCCTCATCTTAATTAATTCAAAAGGGTATATTAGTAATTGTACATTCTTGTCAATTAATTGATTTCCAATATAACTGAAAAAAAATAACTGGCGATGAGAATGTTTAGGGATCGATTCGAATTTGGTATTTTTTTTTGCAAGATCCAATACGATTGTTATGTACGTATCATTCTTTATCAATTATAAATACAAGAAGTCTTATGAAATCGCTAGAGACAATAGAGTTGTTTAACTTCTGCACCCTTCTTCGATTCTGGTATTTTAAAGGGTTATATACATACAACTTCGATCTTGAGTTGGTGTTTTAATGTTTTTTGGATTCTAGATAAAACACCATGACTTGAATCATAGTCATGGTGTTTAAAATCTGGGAATGTTTCTTATTGATTGTCCAGATATTAAAACACCATGGATGTAATCACAATACAATGTTTTCTGGATTCCAGATAAAACACCATGACTTGAATCATAGTCAATGTCTCCAGATTTTTAAAACACCACGCCATGAACAATGTCTCTAGATAAAACACCATGACTTGAATTATAGTCAATTTATCCAGTTATTTTAAAACACCACGCCATGAATCTGATTAGACAATGTCTCCATATAAAACACCATGACTTGAATCATAGATGTTTAAAACACCACACCATGAACAATGTCTCCAGATAAAACACCATGACTTGAATCATAGTCATGGTGTTTTAAAATCTGGGAATGTTTTGTATTGATAAAACACCACGCCATGAACAATGTCCCCAGATAAAATGAATCATAGATGTTTAAAACACCACGCCATGAACAATGTCTCCAGATAAAACACCATGACTTGAATCATAGTCAATTTATCCTGTTGTTTTAGAACACCACGCCATGAATCTGATTATAGATCTCTTTATGATAATGTATGAAGAATATGCAACCAAAGACCTCCCTACAATTAAGGTGAATCATTAATTCCGATATTTAAGGAAAAAGGAGTGAATGTAGGTGTTTTTGATTGTGTAGGTTACGGTTACCATATTTCAAACATTGAAAAAGACACTATTTCCCTTCAATTTAACATAAGGTCCCTCTAATTAAAACACAATTTACATTTTTATACCCTATTGATCTCAACCATTAGATCAAATATCCAATGGTTTAAAACACTTCTTACCCTTCTCACATTTTAAACACTTTTTACCATATCCCTACCCTATATATGTATATATATATATATATATATATATATATATATGGCCAGGATTTAAAATTATAGATGTTAAAAGACGATCCTACCCTTATGTTAGATTTAAGAAGATCTATGGCCAGGATTTGTTCGTTTTGTTCATCACTTAGGAATGGTTCACAAAAGAACCTAAACCTATATATATATATATATATAGATATGGGTAGGTTTCTAGAGTGAACAATGGTTAAGTTGTGAACAAAATGAATAAATCTTGACTCTTCATTTCTTAGATGATGAGATTAATGGTAATGGCAATTTGGTAAATATTTCGTAAAATATAACCAGTAAATAAGGGGGATAGGGGCATTAATGTAAATGTATACTAAATCTAATTATGTAAATATCACAATCACAATCTCTCTCATAAAGATCGATCGGTGGTTTCATCATCGCTCTCATAAATCTAATTATTTAAATATCACAATTTCTCTCTCATTGTCTCTGTAACTGATCGACCATCTCCTCCATTTTAGGGTTCTTCATCAAAAATCGATCAGCAGTTTCAAGTTCATCATCTCTGTAATCGATCGGCCATCTCTTCCATTTTTTGTGTTTTTATCAAATAAAAGAAGACAGAAGATAGAAGATTAAAGGGCGACGACGAAGAACACTCTTTACCCTCATCATCATCTTCGTCGAAACGGCGAGCAACCAAGGTACACCGATGTAATCCCTCGTGTTTGTTTGATTAGACATCGCCGGTGTTCGATTCGTCAGGAATTGGTTACATTGTTTATGAATCATTAATTTGAATTATTGTTTGGATCGTTTTGATGTTGAATGGGTATTCGTCGATGAAATCAATAGAGGGTTAGGGTTTTGTTTCTTGTTTGAGGCGGGTGTACACATGTGTATTCCGATTACTTGAGTTGATTTTTAGGGGGGTAAATGTGATCAGATTGTACACATATGTACAGTGTGTTTTTTTGTTTATTAATGCTCTGGTTTTGAAGATGTATTAATAATGTGGTGTAAAAGTTGTTCTAAAAGTTTCTTAATCACAAGTTTTTTGATAGTGTTGACTTAAAAAATAATCTTTTATGTATACCTGTGTACAGCATGGTTAATTAGGTTGAGATTTTGAAAAATTGTGTATGTACACCTGTGTACAGCGTGCTCTGTTTTTTAAAGGATTCTAGGTTGTTTGTTTGGTTGAGTTGGTGTAGAGTCGTTACAGCGTGGTTAATTAGGTTGAGATGTTCAAAAATTGTTTATGTACACCTGTGTATAGTGTGCTTAATAAGGTTGAGATTTTGTAAAATCGTTTGGTGCCTCTGTTTTTTTTTTTTTTTTTTTTTTTTGAAGAATAAGGTTGATTTAACAGTTTTGGTCATACTCTGTTTTGTCATTAATTACCTAAAGGAAGTTTAGCATCTGAATGGGTTGGAGTTTGAAGCAGCAATGCAATACAGGTCTGAGCCTCTAATAGTCGTGGTTATGAAGATACAGTTGAAGAGACACGTGAACTGAATGAATCGAAAAATCCGATCGCGTTTAGTTCCAAGATTCAATGTCTTGTGGAGCCTCCAGCAAGCCAAAATGTGGTATGTGGATTATAAGATTATCTTGTATACAATTAACTTTGCATGCTTATTGATGGGTTGTTAAATATTAATGGATGAAAACAGGAGGATGCAGATCAAGTGAAGCCAGTTGCTGGAAAGCACATAAAGGGCTGCAACTGTAAAAAGTCAATGTGCCAGAAAAAGTAATGCGAGTGTTATCAGGGTTGTTCACATCGCGGTGTTATGGTTCAATTCGTTTCAGATTCTCACAAATTACTTATCTTAGAGGTGTCTGTTTTGACCTGTATACTTATACAACGTGTCAAGTTATGTATTATATCTAACGGGTCAAACAAGAAAAACTAAAACTATTATGTTTTGCATTGTATAGATTAATGTTTGTTTGGTTTTTTCATTATCTACGGCTTGTTATCATTCAAGAGAGAGATTTTGTTGATAGGTTTTTTTATTGTGATGTTGTTGTAGTAGTATAGATCAAGTTTTGTAACATACAGGGGTTTTTACTCTGTTTTTAGGCGATGGTATGATTTTTGTTTGGTTGATTTGTTGTAGACATTTGTACAGGAGTTTTTTTATTAAATACACTGGGTTATGAAGATTTATTAATACACTGTGTACGTATATGTATACTACGATGTTGTCACACCCCTAATTTCCACGTGTCACCGGTGGGCCCGGTGGGGAGTATCGTGACGTAATTGATATCATCATAGTCAAACAACACAATATATAAATGCACAGCGGAAGCAAAAGATATATTTATTTCAACTAAATAAATTGTAATGTTTAAGTATCACAAAACAATTGAAATAGATCCACAGGCGGATCGATTAAAAACGAAAACTGTTCAACAGACTTTGACATCTAAAGCTTGCGAGACTTGAGTAATGATGCCTGGAGTAGCCAGCCTATTTCGTCTAGTACCTGCACTTAGCCTCAGTTTGCACAGTTAAATACAACTTAACTGACTCATTTTGAAAAGAGTTTGAAAATTGATTTAAATGCACCTCGACAAAAATATTTTATAACTTAGGACAATTATTCAAAATAATCTTGTATACAGTTTTACTCATTTGTCGTCCATTAGGGCCGGTTGCAAGGCCGGACTTAAGTTAACTGACACGCCACAGGTATAATGCCCACAAGGTTGATTCCTTATAGTGGGATACCAGTTTTTACATAATGCAACTGTCAGGTGTACGCCTACACCCCGTGCTTAGGTCGTGGCCATTTCTATGAATGATGCCAAGGATATCCGGGACATGGTCATTTAACCCCCAAGGGCCATACACCAAATAATACATATCAAACAGGTTATGTAAATACATCGATCACAATACAATTTAAATGACTACATACACCCGACCAAGCGGTACTTTTATAGTACCGTATCCCAAGCCCGTATAGGGAAAATAAGTTAAGAGTATTTACCTAAGCATAGTATAAATCAAATACAGCAAGTGCACGTAGCTTTTACTGGGCTCCTAATCTGGAACGAAGGTTTTTAATAACCTATTAGAATCCTAACGAGTCTTTAATTCAGCCTAAGCTTAGCCCGGTTAGTTTTCAAAAGAAGGCACGGTTCAAACGCATGATAAAGCGAAGACCGGCTTAGAATGTGGTTTTGACCCGACAAGCTTGTATACTTGTTTGATATGGGTAACTTAAACACATTCTGAATTTTGAGACAAAAATGATATGGTTTGCCCCGTTTCGGCTAATATATGTAAACTAGTTACATAGACCGATCCGAACGCGAAACATGCGTAACGGGTAACCATAAGAGTCATGAACATGTTCCTTAAGTTAATATGCTTTAAATATGTTGTGACATCAGTAGGATGTCTTCTATTATGCCCAAAATGATTTTAAACACAAATTACACCTCGTAAGGGTATTTTGGTCATTTAAAAGGTTATAAAAGGGTTTAAATACGTTTCTGAGTTTCAGGTCTGATGTAATCAGTAAAAATACTTAATTTACTAAGTTATATCAGTAGGGTATAACTTATATGTTAAATTTATCCGTTCTAACCATACTATGCACCGAAAGGGCATTTTGGTAATTTCACCTAAGGTTTAAAGGTCAAATCCGGAAATCTGACTTCAAAACTTTTACCTACTGTTGGAACATAAATGTTAACTTAAAATATCAGTAGGTATCAAGTCTTATATATCTAATATGGTTTTAATACATACTATGCGTTTAAAACGCTTAAAACGCTTAAAATGGCGATTTTGAGCTATTTCCGGGTTCTTAAAGGAAAGCTGATATTTTTACCATTCCAAAAGGCTTAAAATATTTTATTTATCACATTACATCAGTAGAAAGAGGTTTGGGGTCAAAAGTTTTGGTAAAACTCATTTTATAGCCTAAAAGGGTAAAACCGACAATTGCCGAATTAAGCTTAGAACTCTAGGTTATGATCAGCCTAAAAATAAATAAAAATCTCCAAAATTCCCAAAATATTATTTTACATCAGTAGGTATAAGGTCTGGTATCAAAAAATTGGGTTTAGATAGGCTATATGCTAATTACGCCTTTTAATTACTTAAAAGCTTTCTAATTACGCTATTGAGCGTAACTCTTAATCTAGACCTCAAACTGATGTCAACTTCTAGGTACAAGTTTATAAAATCAGTAGTGAAGGTTTCTATTCTTTCACTTTTTCAAAAATCACTTTTTAAGATGATAAGGGCATAATAGTCAACATTTAGGCGATTAACGGAAACATGCATATACATTGGATGACTAATGAACCAAGTTGTATAATCACAGAGGGTTATACTTATAGGTAACTTGTCCTATTAAGGCTCTAAGGCATTCCTAAATCATGCTTAAATGGGTCAGAACTGAAAGTCAAAGCATAAGTCAAACTATGCGACTTTCGGTCCCAAACCAAGCTTAAACTAAAAATTGTCGAGTTGAACATGTTTAGACATGTTCTTACATCAATTACCAAGTTATATTAATGTCAAAACAGGTTGCATAGCTTCTACATTGCTAATTATGCATTTATTTGAAAATTAGCTTTCTGTTGACTTTTTATAATCAAGTTTGACTCGACAATTGACCTAATTAGAGTGGGAATCAGAGGGTGACCTTTTAAGGGTTTAATGCCCACATAATTACCAACTCATAGGTACTTTCAATTAGAAATTTGACTGGAGCAATTAAGATTAATGACGAAGTCAAACCTTAATTACGACGGTTTGACTAAACGCTAATAAACTAAGCAAAACTGAATTAAAGGAGGTTAAGCATGCTTACAATAGTCCTAAGCACAACTAATGATCACTAGGAAAGATGCTTGAGCTCCAGGAACCTCCAAGAAATGAGATGTGAAGTTTACAAGTGAATGAGCAATTGAAGATCACAACTTCATGGCCTTATATAGGTTTCGTGGATCAATTTGATCATGCCAAACAAGTCTAGGATTGTTTCCAGGTCATTACAAGTGTCCCTAGGCCTCCATATACCATTAAACAAGCCCATAGATTCAAAAACAAGCTTCTTAAGTTGGTTAAACCGGCTGTACAGGCAGCTGTCAACAATTTTCTGTATCTGGGCACCTTAGGCGGCCCGTGTAAGGTTCATAGAGGCTTTACGCGCCCCGTGTGGACACTCTGATCCGGTTACAAAGTTTCAATAATTGCATATTTGGTCCCTGGTCCTTCCAAAACCCATTTTTAACTTGTTTCTTGCACTATAAACCCTCAAACTTGACTTTTAAGGACCCCAAGTCATAAACCAACTTTGTTTAGTCCTCGATTATTCATACGATCACCGAAAAGTCTTAAATTTCAATATTGACGCTTTTAACCCCTCATATACGAATATTGTCATAACTTTCTCATACTTTATCGAAACCTTGTGAAATTTTTATCACACATTCTTGTGAGTATAATTTATCATTACAAAGCTTCGGGTCTGCTAAAAGATCACTCAGAGGTATACTTTAAACATGTTGACACATTTAGCCCCTGTAGTTTGTAATTCCTCACTTTCTTTCACAATTAGCTTCGTATGATCCATGATTTATTCGTTTAAGGATATAAACATCATGTAGGGTTATTGAAAGATATAATTATCCGTTGTTGACATTTTGAAACCTTTTATTCACATACTTTCTCTGTTTGTCAACTTTAGTCCTTCATACGTAATCTTTCATACGTTCAAAGCTTATGACACGTGTCAATACATTATTGGACATGAATTTTCGAGGTGTTACAGATGTACACATGTGTATATTGTCTGCAACCTGGGTTGTACACATGTGTATACGTAGTCGATACACATTAACACATGGGCTTACAAAGCTGGGTAGTAGTATAGATCAAGTTTTGGTAACATGTATATATGGTTCACAAAACCAACCAATGTAAGCATTAACACATGGTCTTACAAACTTTTACTAAAATCATTTTGAAATTGACAGAAGGTACATTGAGAAAACTCATTGTTCTAGAAACATATCTCGAGTAAAATGTTTACTTTGTGACAACAAAAACAAGTTCTAAGGAAAACTAACGTAGAATTAAACAAATGTAGCACATGGTTGTGACAAGCAGCCGATTAGATGACATGTACCAACGGACTCCATCCTTCGAATGTCACCACCATATGAATATTTAAAATGCTTCTTTTGGTGAGTCTGGTCATTAAACCCTCCATGAAAGATCAAAACTTGACAAATTGTTTAACAAATATTAGGAAAAATGTCACGATTGTTTAGCCCAAACACGACCACTTCTACGAATAGTCTTGTCTGATGAATCCATTTGGGGAGCTTGAAGATCTGCATTTGTTTTTCTCTTTCTGGAATTTGGGGTTGTAGAGATTACTCTGTTTTCCTGTTTCGTTGCCTACAACTGTACCATTTGAAAATGCATCAGCCCTTTTCCACCTTTGGTTTCAAACACCATTTTCCTGCACATTCTCCATAAAATTAGACACTTGTATTGTCACAATAATACTTATGGATAACACAGTTTGTTCTTCGGTGTACACTGGTATGTTCACCTGTGTACAACAGTCGATACACATGTGCACAACAGTGCATTACATTAGTCTACATTATTCTAGGTTGCAGACAAATAACCAAACTTTTGTAGACCTGTGTATCGGCTGCTTATACACATGTGCACATAGTGTACAACCCAGGTTGCAGACAATATACACATGTGTACATCGCAGTATATTATCGCCTAAAAACAGAATAAAAACCCCTGTACAAATGTCTACAACAAATCAACCAACCAAACATCATACATCAACGATTTTACAATAAAATGTGCACACCAAACATCATACATCAACGATTTTACAACAAATCAACCAAAGTAACATCATAACATCGCGTAAAAACAGAGTAAAATCAAGTATCTTGTTAAATCTCATACCTTTCTTAAAAAAATCAAGTATCTTGTTAAATCAATACTAGCATCAATCAAACAAAACAAACTACAACAATTTACCTTATTATTGAATCAATATACCCAATTCAACTGGAAACCCTATGAACCCTAATTGTTGAATAAGAAGGAACAAATGTTTAAGAGGGAAAATTGGAAAATAAAATCTGATTAGATGAAGGAAAATCAATGGAATTCGAGATCTGTGAGAGAGAGTATTCCGGCGAAGATGATGGTCACGGCGATGATCTGTAACTTTTATGGTCCTCCTCTGCGATGATGATGAAAGACGGTAAGAACTGCAACAAAAAAAACTACGTGATGATGATGATGATAATTTTCTGCAATGTGAGGATAGGAGGTAAATCGCATGATTAGCTGGTGATTTGTTAAAGAGATAATGCTGAAAATCTTGTGTGACTGGTATATGATAGAATTTGAAATATAATGAAAGAAGATCTCGTAAAATATGCTATGAAATAGGAATTGTAACTGCCATTGGTTTATGGAATGGTATTTAAAATAAAAAATAATTTGTATAATTACAATCTTGCCCTTTTTCTCAAGAATTGAAATCAATGGTTGAGATTAGTTCACAACCAAGGATGTTGTTCACTCATGATCCTCATCCTATATATATAGTGAAAGGTTCAAATGAGAATATTTTTTTGTAAGAAGAAAAAAGAAGAAGTTTCAACCAATAAGAATGCTTCATTTTACTTAATTTAATATTTGCATTTAATTTTAATATAAGGGTATATTGGTAAACTTACATAAATCATTAATTTGAATTCTTCCCCTTTAATAAATAACTAAATTAAATTTGTAACTTCTTTTCAAAATATATACTTATTCCAAATTAAAAAAAACAACTTAATTTAAAGTGTAGGATAAATTACTAGTTATGTAGGATAAATTACGAGTTGTGTAGGATATATTTCGAGGTGTGTAGGATAAATTTTGACTGTGTAGGATAAAATTGTATAATGTGTAGGGTATATGTAGGAAAATTTTGATATGTGTAGATTTTGTAGATTATATGTAGGATAATTAATGATTAGTTGACTAATTAATTAAAGAGAGAAAAATTAATGATATAAGTTATAAATGAAATAGTATTTTACTAATATGCCCTTTCTCCTTTTTCTTTTCATATTAAATTTCTTCTCAAATGAACCTTCCCCTATGTATATATATGGGCGAGGGTTATCTTGAGAACGCTAAATATTGCGAGAATCGTGAGAATGAATGAAAAAACCAATCAAAACCAATTTTTTTAATACCACACTCCTTGTAATAAAAATACAACATCAAAAAAAAAGAATTTACAACATCAAATAATTCATTTCTCCTCTCAAAATCACTCTTATTAGATTTTTTACACATGTGTAAATTTTCTTTATTTACGAATTCACGTAAATTTGAACGTGTAAATTAAATTTCTAACATTGTAATCGAATAATAATGATAAGTGTAAAAGAAATCTTGAATTTGAATTGTTTTTGACCAAGTTCTCATGGTTTTTTCATTCGTTCTCACGGTTCTCACAATAGTTAGCGTTCTCATTTAAACCCTCCCCTATATATGTATATATGTGTGTGTGTATGTGTATATATATATAACGTAAACTAATTATTAAACATAAAACCACTAAGCTCATTTTATACGATTAAACAAATAATCACACTTTAAACTAACCACGTTAACCATTTGAACTCAATAAACATGTAACTAATAAGCCCAATAACCTAATAGAAAGTTGAAAGAACGACTTTTGATTAACCGTTTCCACCATTGACTTTTCAAACAAAAGAATCGACTATTCAATATGATATTGCCGCCCTAACTTCGCCCGACGACACCTATTGCCATCCCAAATCTAACCGGAAATGCATGTTGTCATCCCAATTCCGATCGATGACGCCTACTGGCGCCCCAATTGTGAATACCCTTTATCCTTTGACCCAAATTTCTTATATGACCCAACCCTAGAGTATGTGACCGACGCGACCCCATCCGAACCGATTTTTAACCATCAATATATTTATATTTATATTTTTTATATTTTTTTTGTTTTGTTTATATTTTTAATAAAATTATATGGATTTAAAGTTTATTATTTATAAACTTTGAGTTTATATATAATATTATTTAGATTAAGCTAGAAAGTTTTTTTACTAGCATATTATTATATATAAAGTCAAAGTTTATAGATAATAAACTTCAAATCTATTTAATTTTATAAAAAATATAAAAAAAATATATAAATAAAACTTTACATTAATTTAGTCAAATATAATTAATTAAAAAATAGACTCTCTAGATATTAAAGGACATGTTAGTCATTTTAGTAATACTTAACAAAAAAAAGTTAAAAGGTTTGGTCTTAGTACTCAACATTGTGACAAAATTTGACTTTAGTACTCAAAATTGTAACAAATTAGAACATTAATACCTGATGTTTGAAACAAAAAACTATTAACATCCAACATTGAAATTTGGCATAAACCACAAGAGTCAACGATGTAATTTTTTCTAATGACAATTCCTTCATTCTCACGATTCTTACAATATTTAGGATTTCTTTTATAATAAAACAACGAAACATGTTCTAATGACTTTATGATGGTTGCAATTTAGCTCTAGTGTTGCCAACTGTAATAGCAAATGGCCAAATTTGAGATGCTTTATTATCAATAAAATAACTTTTTTAAAGCAAAAACAAGACATTTCTTTACATGATAAATCATTGTAGCTAGATACTATTTGGAAAGCTAAGCTTCATGGCCCTGTAAAAGACGAAAGCTTAATTATTTCATACAGCAATATCTAGCTTGTCCCAATAGAATATATCGCAAAAGAAGCCATTGTTAGTTACAGACTATTAATGAAAATATATAAAAAATGTCCAACCTTAGTAACAATTTCTCCTTGTCAGCTTCAATGTCAGCTTAAATAAATGTTCCATGATGACTAGTCCTCAACTTATCATAAACTTAATGTGACGTTATTATTGTACGTGTTCTAGAACATCAATTTTATACATTAATAACTAAATAAAGACTTTTAATTTAAGCTAGTGGTTATTATCCGCTCTACGCAGCGGATGGATTTTGTATAAAATAAACACGTCAAGAGAGTAAGTTTGGAATTTAAAAGAAAATTAAGTTAGAAAATTACGTTATTGTGAAAACTAGAATTACGACCCGCCGCAATGCGGCGAGAATTGTTTAGTTATAATTAAGTCGATTTAGGACGCGAACATTATGTTGAACCTGTTAAACGGGAAAAAATAGACAATGTAAAAACGTTCACTCACACACGTACGTTGCGTCGTGTTAACTCGCAAAATTTAGAACGAAATATAAAAACGTTAAACCGAAGACGCACGTTGTGAGGTGTTAAGTCACACAATTTAGAACGAAGCATAAAGAGAAAAATTTGCAGAAAATGAAAACTATAAAGGACCAAAGTTGAAAGCAAAAAAAGTTGTGAGGATAGATTGCAAAAGATAAAAAAGTTTTGTGTTAAAAGTAAAAAAACAAATAGTCTTGGGTTAAAAGTAATTTATGAAATACTTTTGTGTGAAAAGTAAAAAAATCAAATTTTTTTTAGTAAAACCTCCAAAGCGAAGGTTACAACACATAAGTAAAAAAATGAAACTGGTTAAATCGCAAAAGATGAGAACTTTTGAATTAAAAGTGAAAAATCAAATTAATCAAAGGGGCTAAATTGTATAAGATGGAAACTTTTGAATTAGAAGTGAAAAATCAAATTAATTAAAGGGGTTAAATAACAAAGATTAAAACTTTAAACTCATATTGTCAAAGATTAAAACTTTAGGGTTAAAAAGGAAACAAATATTACGAAAGATTAAAACTTTAAACTCAAATTATCTAAGATTAAAATTTCAGGGTTAAAAAGGAAACAAATATTAAAACTTTAAAGTTAACTTGCAAAAGATTGAAACTTTAGGGTTAAAAAGGAAAAATCCAATTTTTTTTTAGAAACTCCCAAAGCTAGTGGTACAACTACCATATGCATAAAGTAGTTGGTTTTTAATAAGGTTTTAATAAGTGTTAAAAACACAAAATCTAAAAATAAAAACAAATGACCACAAAATATAGAACGAATATTGTTTGAAAGTTAATCCTAAAACTCATATGAGTTGAAAGTTGAAGGGCTAAAGTGAAATGTTGATATAACTAATTTTTATTAAAGTTTGGTTTATTTTAGGTAATTATATTGTAATTGGTTTAGGAAAGATTTAATATCTTGAAAAGCAAGTTTAGTAGTATTATAAATAGGGGTCTAGGTTAATGTTTTTATTTTTCCATTTTCTTTGTACGTTCGTATGTTCGTTTGATTGAAAAGAAAGAGTCGCGGGTTTGTCCGTCCAATATCATGTGTTCGTGTTTGTTGATACGATTATTTGAACCGTCTGGGCCAACAATTGGTACCAGAGCTGGTTAAGCTCTTGAAGCTTCAGAAACGATTAAGAACGAATACAATTGAAGATATCGATTTGTAATATTACAAGTCGATTAGGAATATCCGTAGAAAGATGAAATCCGAGTAAGCCATAGTCTGTGCTGATTGAATTTGATTTGCAAGAAAGAAAGAAAAATAAGGGAGGTATTCTATTGGAGTTTGTATGGTGAAAGTTTATTAATATATTTATTATTCTTACTTGTGGTTTGCATTGACCAAGAACGTCACAAAAAGAAAAGTTTTGTTTGTGGTTGTGGTTGTTGTACGTCTCACATCAAGAATAGAGAATAGAAAAGAGTTATTTTTAGATTTGTTTTGTGGTTGTTAAGGCAATAAAAGTGGAATAAGAAAAAATTTTGTTTAGGATCTGACACAAAAAAGGACGATTTAATTGTTCTTTGTTAACAAGTTTTGTTTGATCGACAAGTCTAGTTCGATCAAGCACCAAGATCATGATCTCAATCTGGTTTAGGTTCGTTTGAACACAGAAAAGAAAAATAAAACGCAATAGTAAGTTTCGTTTAGCAAGATTGTTTTTGGGTAATCAAGAATGTTGTTCTTGAATCTTTGATGAATTGAAAGAAAGAAAGAAAGTAAGAAAGAAGGAAAGAAAGAAAGAAAGAAAAGTTTGTAGTGTTTGGTTCTTTATTAGAGATTGGTTTCAGGATCGGGAACCAATTCTAACTGAAAATAACAAACAATAAAAGAATTGAAACAAAAGATAGAAAAGACACGATGGTGATTAGGGGACTTCCAGTATTAACAAAATCGAACTACAAAGTATGGTCGACCAAGATGGAAGGATTTCTAAAAGACTATGGCTTTTGGGATGTTATTGAATCTACAGTCGACGTAACTGTAGATGAAAAGGAAGATGTATACCGCATTGAGGTACATATGCCAAACCCTACAGGAAGACATCTTAGTACAAGTAGGCATACTAATGAATGCTAAGGAAGTATGGCGTGCCTTGAAGATTAGATTTCTTGGAATTAATCATGTAAGAAAGGAAGAAAGGGAAAAAGCAGCTCAAGAAGCCGCTGAGAAAGAAAGATTGGATGAGATCACTGAGAAAGAAAGATTAGATGCAATTGTTCAAGAAGAACAAGCACGTAAGAAAGAAGCTCGGGAAGCTATAGAGAAAGAAGAAGCTTTGCAAGCTGCTTTGGTAAGTGAAGAGAAGGAAAGACTAAATAAAGAAAAAGAAAGAATTGCTTTGGAAGAAGAAGAGAAGACGGTGAACCTTCATATATGTTTTCCTGACTCAAACGACCTTGAAGTTAAAGAGATTGTTAAGATCAGTGAGAAGCAACAAAGCAAGAAACCTACTACTAATCATGATGATGAAAGAAAGGATCTAGTAACGTATGAAAGGGAGGATGCAACTAACAAATCTGCACATTTAGAACCGTATGTGAAAATCAACAGTCGAGCATATGTTGAAGAAAAATCGGAACCAAATGAAAAGTTCAGAAGAGTAGTCAGAACGAAAAGCCCAACAGGTTCTAATAAAGAAAGAAAGAAAGACTAACCTAGCTGCAAGTTTTGGGTTAAAGCCAGATTGCCAAGAATTTTTGTACAAGCAAAGAAAGAAAAGAAAAGTGAGGAAAAAGAACTTGTCAATTGAACAAGTGATGCAACAAATATTTGAAGATAGAAAAGTTCAAGAAAAGAAAGTGAAGAATGAATTTGCATCTAAGATATATATGGATGGTTTGAATGATGAGCGTAAAGTACCTGTTAAACAGGTTTGTTGCAAATAATTGAAAAGAAAGTATAAAAACATACCAAAGATAGAAATGGAAGAGTTGAGAGTGCTATTTGGGATTCAAAACCTTGGTGGTACAAAGTCAAGAAAGTTCGAGTCAGGTTTTAGGATTAAGGGGGGATGTTGAAAGTTAATCCTAAAACTAATATGAGTTGAAGTTGAAGGGCTAAAGTGAAAGATTGATATAATTAGTTTTTATTAAATTTTGGTTAATTTATTTTAGGTATTTATATTGTAATTGGTTTAGGAAAGGTTTAATATCTTGGAAAGAAAGTTTAGTAGTATTATAAATTGGGGTCTAGGTTAATGTTTTTATTTGTCCATTTTCCTTGTAAGTACGTATGTTCGTTTGATTAAATAGAAAGAGTCGTGGGTTTGTCCCTCCAATATCTTGTGTTCGCGCTTGTTGATACGATTATTTGAACCGTCTTGGCCAACAACTATTTTATTCTAGAGTCGGTGTTCCCGACAAACTACTAAAGACCTCGGTTTCGTACAAGTCGCGATCTTTTCCTTTGAATTGTAAAGGATTTGTCAGATAATTACGAATATTTTACACAAAGAACATATGCAATTAATCAAAAGGGGTTTTCATCCACCAAAAAATGCACAGCCGCCCTACATCAGTTGGCATGCGACTTTGGAAGTAAGGCAACAGATGTAAACGTACACATTGGTGAAATTGCAGCCAACATTTCTCTACAAACTTTTTACATGTGTGTTATCAAACTTTATTCAAAAAAATATATATTAGAAGGCCTAACGAAAGTGACGTCCACAGATTGTTGTAGTGTAGTTCACAATTCAAGGGATGTCACGGAATGCTAGGCAGCATAGATTAAGAAGCAGGTGATGTAACACCTCGTAAATTCATGTCCAATATTATATCGACACGTGTCATGGACTTTAAACGTGTAAAGAATTGTTTTAGAAGGACTAAATTTGACAAACAAAGAAAGTATGCGAATAAAAGGATTCAAAGTGTCAACATTGGGTAAATATACCTTCCAATGACCCTACACGATGTTTATACCCTTAAACGAATGAATTAT
Source organism: Helianthus annuus (assembly GCF_002127325.2). Taxonomy (NCBI): domain Eukaryota; kingdom Viridiplantae; phylum Streptophyta; class Magnoliopsida; order Asterales; family Asteraceae; genus Helianthus; species Helianthus annuus. Next base: position 141,593,181 of record NC_035446.2, on the reverse strand, counting down.
GAATCGTATGAAGCCGTTTGTGGAAGAAAGTGAGAGTTTACAAACCGCAAGGGTTAAAAGTGTCAACATGTTTAATTTATACCTCTGAGAGACCTTTTAGCGAACCCGAAGCTTTGTAACGATTAATTATGCTCACTAGAATAAGTGATAAAAATTTAACAAGGTTTCGATTCCGTATGAGAAAGTAATGCTAACATTCGTATGTAAGGGGTTAAAAGCGTCAACGTTGAAATTTAAGGCTTTTCGGGTGATCATAAAACTAACCAAGGACTTAACAAAGTTTGGTTATGTCTTGGAGCCCTTAAAAGTCAATTTAGAGGGCTAAAAGTGCAAAATAAAATGTTAAAACCACTTTAAAAAAGACCAGGGACCAATTGTGCAAATCCTGAAACTTTATAACTTGAACCTGGGCCTCAAACCGGCCGCGTAAGACCATGCTGGTCTCTTACGCGGGCCGCCTGGGACTGCCAACAACAGAAATCTTGCACAGGTGTCTGTTTCAGCCTGTTACACCGCCTCAACTTACCATTTTTCGATTCCAGGGGCTGCACCAACAGGTTTTCATGCATAGGGGGGCACTTGTAAGCATCTGGGATCAATCCTAGACTTGTTTGGCATCATCTTGTTCAATCAAAATCACTATATAAGCACCACTTAGTTGCAAACATTGGACTTGCACTTTGAATATATTCTAACTTCATTTCTGGAGATTCCTGGAGCTCAAGACCACTTCCTAAGGACCATTAGTCGTGCATAGGACTTCAGTAAGTGTCCTTAACCTCTCTTAATACAGTTTTATTAGTTTAATGGCCTAAAGTCAAACCCGTCGTAATTAAGGTTTGACTTAGTGATTAATCACTAATGGTCCAGTCAATTCTCGAATTAAAAGTAGCTTTGAGTTGGTAATTATGTGGGTAGTAAACCCTTAATAGGGCACCCTCTGATTCCCACTCTAACTAGGTCAATTATCGGGTCAAACTTGATTATAAAAAGTCAACAGAAAGCTAATTTTCAAATAAACACACAATGTAGAAGCCATGCAACCGGTTTTATCACTCATATAACTTGTTAATTAATGTAAGAACATGTCTAAACATGTTCAACCTGACAATTTTCAGTTTAAGCTCGGTTCGGAACCGAAAGTCGCAAAAGTAGACTTTTGCTGTGACTTTCAGTTCTGACCCAATGTAGCATACTTTAGAAATGCCTTAGAGCTCTATTAGGACCAGGTTATAGGTTAGTGTAACCCTCTGAGGTTATACAACTTGGTTCCTTAGTTATCTGATTCGTATGCATGTTTCCGTTATATGCCTAAATGTTGACTATTATGCCCTTTTGACCTTAAAACGAGATGTTTGAAAATGTGAAAGAATAGAAACCTTTATTACTGAATTATAAACTTGTCCCTAAAATTTGACATCAGTTTGAGGTCTAGATTAGGAGTTATGCTCAATAGCGTAAATTAGAAGCTTTTTATTAATTAAACGGAATAATTAGTGTATAGCTTATCTAAACCCAAATTTTGATACCAAACTTTTTACCCACTCATGTAAAATAATATTTTGAGATTTTTGAAGATTTTTAATTATTTTTAGGCTGAGCATAACATAGGGTTCTAGCTTTGATTCGGTAATTGTCAGTTATACCTTTTTCTAGCATAAAATGAGTTTTACATAACAGTTTTATACCAAACCTTTTGCTACTGATTTTATATGATAAATAAGATATTTTAAGCTTTCTGGAATAATAAAAATATCAGCTTTCCTTATAAAACCCGAAAATCGCTTAAAATCGCCTTTTTACGCGTTTTAAACGCATAGTATGTATTAAAACTATTTTAAATATATAAGACTTAATACCTACTGATATTTTTAATAAATTTTTATACTTTAGTAGTAAGCAAAAGTTTTAAACTCAGATTTCCAGATTTGACCTTTAAACCTTATGTGAAATTCCCAAAATGCCCCTTCGGTGCATAGTTTGGTTATAAACAATAAATTTCACATATATGTAATACCCTACTGATATAACTTATTAAATTAAGTATTTTTACTGATTATATCAGACCCGGACCTCATATTAATATATAAACTCTTTTATAACCTATAAAATGACCAAAATACCCCTTCGGGGCTAAATTTGAGTTTAAATTCGTTTTTGGCATAATGGAAAATATCTTACTAATATCACAACATATTTAAGGCATATTAACTTAGGAAACCTGTATGTGACTCTTATGTTTTCCCGTTATGCATTTTTCGCATTCGGTTCGGTTTATGTAACTAGTTTGCATAAATTGATCGAAACGGGTCAAACCTTATCATTTTTGTCTCAAAATCCAGAATGTGTTTAGTTTACCCATATTATACAAGTCTTCAAACTTGTCGGGTCCAAATCACATTCTATTCCGGTATTCGTTTAATCGTGCGTTTGAACCGTATATCTTCCTTTAAAACTAACCGGTCTAAGTTTAGGCTTAATTAAGACCCGTTAGGAATCTAATAGGTTATTGAAAACCTTCGTTCCTGATTAGGAGCCTAGTAAAAGCTACTTGCACTCGCTGATTGTGATATATACTTGCTCAGGTAAATACTTTTAACTTATTTTCCCTTATACGGGCTTGGGGTACGGTATATAAAATACCGCTTGGTCGGGCATTGAATTTTTAATCGTATGAAGGTTAATTTATTGAAATGACCCATTTAAATTGTTTTGGTTGCTTAAAGCCTTTGGGGGGGTTAATGACCATGTCCCGGATATCCTTGGCATCATTCATTGAAATGGCCATGACCTTAGCACGGGGTGTAGGCATACACCTGTCAGTGCATATATATATATATATATATATATATATATATATATATATATATATATATATATATACAAAGGTATAAACGTCGGTTCGAGAATAATCTCGCCGCGGGATTATATCATGTGGTGTGTCTATTAATCTTTAACCCGGTATTCAACCCGGGCTACTGAACTTATAACAAACATGTAATTCTTTTACAAGTTTATATATAAATAATTATCCCATGTTATAAAATATTTTGTGCCTCGTGCATTCAAATCAATTTTCCTAAACATTTTTCAAAATGAGTCAGTTAATTGTATTTACAAGTGTAAACTGACATATTTTCCAAAAAGGCTAAGTGCAGGTACTAATCGGAATAGGCTGGCCTCTCCTAACATCAATAAAAGAGTCCTGCAAGCTTAGATGCCTTTAAATCTGTTGAACAATATTTCTTTTAAATTTTGATCCGCCTGTAGATCTTTTTCAACCATTTTGTAATACTTGATATTACTCTTCATTCGGTTTGAAATATATCTATCTTTTACTTCCGCTGTGCATTTAAATTGTTTTGTTTGACTATGACGATATCAACTACGTCACGATACTCCCCACCGGGCCCACCGGTATTACGTGGAAATACCGGGGTGTGACAGGTTGGTATCAGAGCCAACGTTGAGTGAATTAAACACTAGCCTTTTATGTTTAATCTCAATGACACAGTTTGCACATTCCTCGACTTCCGGGTCTAGACAAAGAACTTAGGACTAATCCTAATTTGTTCTATTTTATTCTTTATATATTTTCTTGTTGTTATCTTTGTTTATGTTGACAGGATCAAATATGCCACCAAGATTCAGGAGAGGAAGAGGAAAGGCACCAATCACAGGCCACGACCATGAAGCTGGGCCTTCTCACAGGCGAACTCCATCTGTTACCATGAGCACAAGTCCTCAGGAGGACTGGAGGACGTATCTGGAGCCAGTGAGGCGATCTGTCTCGCTAAGTTCGTCAACCTCGTATCACCACTCCTTTGGGCCACACTCAGAAAACGAGCCCCATAACTCACACCCTTCCTTCATCCCTCTCCAACGCTCAAACTCACACCACTCCTTCAATGACCCAACACCCTTTTTCCAGAGCCTGTTCAACCCGGCAAACCTAATTGAAGAACCATTGGGTTTTAACCCATTAGGACCAGAGGACCATTTCTCCGGCGACCATGCCATGGACATGGACGAAGACACCGATCCCATTGAGCCACCGTCCGAAACTCCTACTCATCCCATCGAGATTTCAGATGGGTCGTCCTTTCACGGATCACCTTATCGTGGTCCAGACAGCTACCAGGCGAGATTTGCCCAATATGATTGGGTGTTTACTCCCTCCTACCACTCGTCTCCGCATCAACAGCAGCAGCAGCAGGATCCTTCCGAGGATTCGCGTTTTGTGGCAGTTACTCCGCCACCACCACCACCAGTTCAGCAGCCGCCTCCGGAGCCACCGAGGCGAAGAAGATCAAACGCACGGATGTCCGTGTGAGGGGGAGTCCGTATCAGCACCCCTCAACTTTCGAGTGGCAGCCACTATCCGCCACTTTATGAAGACCCGCAGATGGGTGGGCTTTCAAACCCCGTCTCTGAGGTGGATTCTGCACCTATCGCGCCGCCACCAATGGGTTATGATAACCTAATTCCTGCATACACCGGTTCAGCGGCGTACAACCCATTTAAGCAGCCGGCCCACACCAACTACAACTATGCTGATGTTGACCCATACCAGGAAGCATGGAACTACAATGCTCTTCATCCTGAATGGCCCTATGGAGGTCCTTGGACCACTAGATACCCAGCTTATGGGTACCAACACCCGCCACCTCCTTAACCTCTACATCAGCAGCCGCCGCAGCCGCAATTGATACCACCAGAGCAACAACAGGAGGTTCTCTAAAGGTTGAGCCAGGTAGACCGGGAGGTCCAAGAAGAGCGTAGGAACAACAACGGTTTTCTTAAAGGTCTGGCGAGTTTAATCAAGGGGAAGACCAAGAGAAGGGATTTTTGAAGATTCCTTATTTATTTAATTGTATTGTAATTTCCTTGTTTTAAATCAAGTCCCTGCGTGGACATCTATTTTCTGTATTCAGTCCCTGCGAGGACTTGTATTTCCGGTTAGCCCCTGCGTGGGCATGTCTTTTCTGTTAAGTCCCGTTTAAGGCATTATTGTACTCTTTTTATTTAAATTATGGAATGTGTTAAAATTTTAATTTTCATTGCATGCATGAATATAATATGTAAAATAAAAATAAAATGCCATTCCTTTTAAAAATAAATCAGCCATTATATATTAAATAAATCTTAAAGGCAAAACCTAGTCCATGTGTCATATTAAGACAGGGCCATGATGGTAGTTCCTTATTAAGATGCAGATTCTTGTTAACATCTGAAAACATGTTAACACTCCTGGCAAAATGTGATTCGATAAAATCGCATAAGTCATCCTTATATTGGATTCTTCCAATTTCTTTTGTTATTCAAAACATCCATTCAAGATGTAATGCCTACGGACCATATTCATTGTCATATAAGACAAAAGACAGTTGTGGTCTTCGACCCCCTGTCAAGAAGAGGTAATGAACTATGATTCAAACCTCAATACCTTGATCCTATAAGATCATGATTCAAAATTTAAAACTGTCCATGTGACTTGGCCTTTTGTGCCATTAATATATTTTAACTATAGCTAAGGATTATTATAATGAAAAATCCTGAATATATATCTTTAACAAATTAACCAATATGGTTTCTTAATACCATGGTTAATAAATCATCTAGAATGATAAAACTGTTATAGACCTCTAAATAAATTAAAATCATTATTGTGTAGCAATCAAGCTACATGCCTGGGTCAGACGAGGTTAACAGTCACCCCAGAGAAAATCATGACACTTCCAGAGTCAATGTAGCAGGAGCCGAGTTGCAGGCATTAATAGATAATGCCGTTACATGAGCTTTGGACAGACAGTTCAATGAATCCAGTGGTACCCATGTCAGAACTCAGTCTGTACCACACTCAAAACCACCCTCAAGAACTCATACCGCTCACAAGAGTGATTCTCATCACTCATTAAACCAGAGGAGTGTTCCATCTAAGAGAGTTGTGCTAAATCAAGAACCACGTGATAAGGGATGCACCTATAAATATTTTGTCTCCTGCAAACCCAGGGATTTCACTGGGGAAAAAGGAGCTATTGACTGCATGACATGGTTAGACGAGATGGATACCGTGGTTGATATCAGTGGTTGCGCTGATAAGAATGTTGTGAAGTTTGTATCTCAGTCATTCAAGGGAGAGGCACTTGCTTGGTGGAGGTCCTTAATCCAAGCTACCGGAAAAATCCCATTGTACAATCTGTCTTGGGATCAGTTTATGACGTTGATCAAGGAAAATTACTGCCCTCAGCATGAGGTTGAAAAGATTGAGGCTGATTTCTTGTCATTTGTTATGAAGAACCTGGATTGTCAAGCATACCTTACGAGCTTCAACACTATGTCAAGATTGGTTCCTTATCTTGTGACACCGGAACCCAAGCGGATAGCTCGTTTCATTGGGGGTTTAGCCCCAGAGATCAAGGCGAGTGTGAAGGCCTCTCGACCAGCTACTTTTAGGTCTGCAGCTGATATATCATTGTCTCTTACTCTGGACGCAGTCAGGCAGAGATCGCTTAGAAACACCGATGCTGAGAAGAGGAAGCGTGAGGATGATAACTCACGACGTTCGGATAACAAACACAAGGGGAACTCCGACCACAAAAAGAGTGCCGGATCTAAAAAGGATGGTCAACAGTCGGGTGATAAGCCCAAATGTAAAATCTGTAAGAAGCACCATTTCGGGAGGTGCAGATATGAATCAAAATCCCAGTCACAGCCGAGAGCTTGTGGGATTTGTAAGTCTTCTGAGCACAAGACGTTAGACTGTAAGAAAATCAAGGATGCGACGTGCTATAACTGTAATGAGAAGGGGCACATCAAGTCCAACTGCCCTAAGTTTGCCAAAAAGCCTGAAGAAGCTAAAAAGACCAATGCTAGGGTCTTTCAGATGAATGCACAAGTGGCCATCCAGAACGACAACGTGATAACAGGTACCTTCCTTATAAATGATGTTTATGCAAGGGTGTTATTTGATTCGGGTGCAGATAAGTCATTTGTTGATGATAAGTTTTGTAAGTTGTTAAATCTGCATGTTAGAACCCTAAGCATAAAGTATGAAGTAGAATTAGCCGATGGTACCATAGAAACCGCATCAACAGTGTTAGATGGATGTTTCATATCCATTAGGAACCACTCTTTTCCGTTGTCCTTACTTCCTTTGAAGTTAGCTGGATTTGACATAGTAATAGGCATGGATTTGTTATCTCATAACCAAGCTTAGATTGTGTGTGACAAGAAACAAGTGGTGATCAAGACTCCTTATGGTGAGCCACTTACCATACAGGGAGATACTCAGTATGGATTGCCTAAGCAAGTGTCTATGCTTAAGGCATCAAGGTGTATGAAGAAGGGTTGTGTCATCTATATGGCACAAGTGACTATTGATGAGCCGAAGCCTAAGATTGAAGACATCCCCGTCATTTCTGAATATCCCGAAGTATTCCCTGAAGAACTACCTGGTTTGCCACCAGATAGGCAAGTAGAATTCAGAATTGACATCATTCCTGGAGCAGCACCTGTTGCAAGAGCACCTTACAGGTTAGCACCAACAGAGATGAAAGAGTTGGGGACTCAACTAGATGATTTGTTGGCAAAGGGTTTTATACGTCCTAGTTCGTCTCCATGGGGAGCACCAATACTGTTTGTGAAAAAGAAGGATTGGTCGATGCGTCTATGCATCGACTATCGCGAGCTTAACAAGGTTACAATCAAGAATAGATATCCATTGCCCAGGATCGATGATCTGTTCGATCAATTGCAAGGGGCAAGTTACTTCTCCAAGATCGATCTAAGGGCAGGCTACCATTAGTTGAAGGTTAGAGATGAAGATGTGCACAAGACTGCATTTAGGACTCGCTATGGTCACTATGAGTTCCTAGTGATGCCTTTTGGGCTCACTAATGCACCAGCAGCATTCATGGATCTCATGAATCGCGTCTGCAAGCCCTACTTGGACAAATTTGTTATCGTCTTCATTGACGACATTCTTATTTATTCAAAGAACCAGGCCGACCATGAGAAGCATCTTCGATGTATTCTGGAACTACTTCAGAAGGAGAAGCTTTACGCCAAGTTTTCAAAGTGTGAATTTTGGCTTCGTGAAGTCCAGTTCCTTGGACATATGTTTAGTGAGCGTGGTATTCAGGTGGATCCCGCTAAGATCGAAGTTATCAGGAATTGGAAAGAGCCAAAGACGCCCACAGAGATTCGTAGCTTTTTGGGTTTGGCAGGATACTATAGGCGATTTATTGAAAATTTCTCGAGAATTGCTGCACCCCTAACTTCATTGACCCGTAAGAATATCAAGTTTGACTGGGGACCTAAGCAGCAAGAATCCTTTGACATTCTCAAGCAGAAGTTGAGCAATGCACCAGTGTTGACATTGCCAGAAGGTATCGAAGAATTCATAATTTATTGTGATGCATCGCACACAGGTATGGGATATGTGCTTATGTAGAAGGGCAAAGTTATTGCCTACGCTTCTCGACAATTAAAAGTGCATGAGAAGAATTACACCACCCACGATTTGGAATTGGGTGTCGTTGTATTTGCACTGAAACTTTGGAGGCATTATTTGTATGGTACCAAGTGTGTGATTTATTCGGATCACAAAAGCCTTCAACATTTGTTTAATCAGAAGGACTTAAACATGAGGCAGCGTCGATGGATGGAGACCTTAAATGACTATGATTGTGAAATCCGATACCATCCAGGCAAGGCGAATGTGGTCGCCGATGCCTTAAGTAGGAAGGAAAGGGTGAAGCCCATAAGGATCAATGCCAAGAGTATTGAATTAAAAAACAGTTTGAATGAAAGGTTGTTAGCCGCTCAAAAGGAAGCTGTGTTGGAAGCTAACTATCCAAATGAAAAACTGGGAGTCACTGCAGAACAATTATCATGTGGCAAGGATGGAATCTTAAGATTGAATGGACGAATATGGGTTCCAATCTACGGAGGACTTAGGGAAGTGATCCTTCAGGAAGCCCATAGTTCCAAGTATTCTGTTCATCCTGGAAGTGACAAGATGTACCAGGATTTGAAGGCGAATTATTGGTGGATAGGCTTGAAGAAGTCTATAGCCATTTATGTGGCCAAGTGTCTAACATGTGCTCAAGTTAAAGCGGAACATCAAAAGCCGTCAGGTTTGCTGCAACAGCCTGAACTTCCCACCTGGAAGTGGGAGATGGTGACTATGGATTTTATCACCAAATTACCAAAGACAAAGCAAGGAAATGATACTATTTAGGTGATAGTAGATAGACTGACTAAGTCAGCCCACTTCCTACCTATTAAGGAAACACATAGCTCAGATAAGTTAGCTCAGTTGTATGTGGATGAGATCGTATCTCTCCATGGAGTGCCAGTGTCTATCATTTCTGATAGGGACACGAGGTATACATCGCATTTCTGGAAAAGTTTTCAGCAATCCCTAGGCACTCGATTGAACTTCAGCACTGCATATCATCCTCAGACGGATGGTCAGAGTGAGCGTACAATTCAAACGCTGGAGGATATGTTAAGAGCTTGTGTTATTGATCTAGGTGGAAGTTGGGATGATCATCTTCCATTGATAGAATTTTCATACAATAATAGTTATCATTCCAGCATTCAAACTGCACCATTTGAAGCTTTATATGGAAGAAAGTGCAGAACGCCCGTTTGTTGGGCAGAAGTTGGAGATGTCCAAATAACAGGACCTGATATAGTCCTGGAGACGACAGATAAGATTGTACAGATACGAGATCGTCTCAAAGCTGCCAGAGATAGGAAGAAAAGGTACGCAGACAAAAGGCGTAAACCTCTAAAGTTTGAGGTTGGTGACAAAGTGTTACTGAAGGTATCACCCTGGAAAGGAGTGATGCGATTTGGTAAGAAAGGCAAGTTAAGCCCAAGGTACATAGGACCATTCGAGATCATCGAATGTGTCTAAACAGTGGCTTATAAGTTAAACCTGCCTGAAGAGCTCAGTGGTATTCATAATGTATTCCACATCTGTAATCTAAAGAAATGTCTAGCTGATGAATCACTGTTCATGTCACATAAAGATGTGCATATTGATGAGAGCTTAAAGTTTGTTGAAAAACCTTTGTCGATTGAGGATCGACAGGTTAAGAAGCTTCGAAAGAAACAAGTACCAATTGTGAAGGTTAAATGGGATGCCCGTAGAGGTCCCGAGTATACGTGGGAGGTAGAGTCCACAATGAAAGAAAAGTACCCTCATTTATTTCAGTAAATCTCGGGGTCGAGATTTCTTTTAAGGGGGTGAGGATGTAACACCTCGTAAATTCATGTCCAATATTATATCGACACGTGTCATGGACTTTAAACGTGTAAAGAATTGTTTTAGAAGGACTAAAGTTGACAAACAAAGAAAGTATGCAAATAAAAGGATTCAAAGTGTCAACATTGGGTAAATATACCTTCCAACGACCCTACACGATGTTTATACCCTTAAACGAATGAATTATGAATCGTATGAAGCCGTTTGTGGAAGAAAGTGAGAGTTTACAAACCGCAAGGGTTAAAAGTGTCAACATGTTTAATTTATACCTCTGAGTGACCTTTTAGCGAACCCGAAGCTTTGTAACGATTAATTATGCTCACTAGAATAAGTGATAAAAATTTCACAAGGTTTCGATTCTGTATGAGAAAGTTATGTTAACATTCGTATGTAAGGGGTTAAAAGCGTCAATGTTGAAATTTAAGGCTTTTCGGGTGATCATAAAACTAACCAAGGACTTAAAAAAGTTTGGTTATGTCTTGGAGCCCTTAAAAGTTAATTTGTAGGGCCAAAAGTGAAAAATAAAAGGTTAAAACCACTTTAAAAAGGACCAGGGACCAATTGTGCAAATCCTGAAACTTTATAACTTGAACCTCGGCCTCATACCGGCCGCGTAAGACCATGCTGGTCTCTTACGCGGGCCGCCTGGGACTGCCAGCGACAGAAATATTGCACAGGTGTCTGTTTCAGCCTGTTACACCGCCTCAACTTACCATTTTTCGATTCCAGGGGCTGCACCAATAAGTTTTCATGCATAGGGGGCACTTGTAAGCATCTGGGATCAATCCTAGACTTGTTTGGCATCATCTTGTTCAATCAAAATCACTATATAAGCACCACTTAGTTGCAAACATTGGACTTGCACTTTGAAATATATTCTAACTTCATTTCTGGAGATTCCTGGAGCTAAAGACCACTTCCTAAGGACCATTAGTCGTGCATAGGACTTCAGTAAGTGTCCTTAACCTCTCTTAATTCAGTTTTATTAGTTTAATGGCCTAAAGTCAAACCCGTCGTAATTAAGGTTTGACTTAGTGATTAATCACTAATGGTCCAGTCAATTCTCGAAATTAAAGTAGCTTTGAGTTGGTAATTATGTGGGTAGTAAACCCTTAAAAGGGCACCCTCTGATTCCTACTCTAACTAGGTCAATTGTCGGGTCAAACTTGATTATAAAAAGTCAACAGAAAGCTAATTTTCAAATAACCACACAATTAACAGTGTAGAAGCCATGCAACCTGTTTTATCACTCATATAACTTGGTAATTAATGTAAGAACATGTCTAAACATGTTCAACCCGACAATTTTCAGTTTAAGCTCGGTTCGGAACCGAAAGTTGCAAAAGTAGACTTTTGTTGTGACTTTCATTTCTGACCCAATGTAGCATATTTTAGAAATGCCTTAGAGCTCTATTAGGACCAGGTTCTAGGTTAGTGTAACCCTCTGAGGTTATACAACTTGGTTCCTTAGTTATCCTATTCGTATGCATGTTTCCGTTATATGCCTAAATGTTGACTATTATGCCCTTTTGACCTTAAAACGAGATTTTTGAAAATGTGAAAGAATAGAAACCTTTATTACTGAATTATAAACTTGTCCCTAAAATATGACATAAGTTTGAGGTCTAGATTAGGAGTTATGTTCAATAGCGTAAATTAGAAGCTTTTTATTAATTAAACGGCATAATTAGTGTATAGCCTATCTAAACCCAAATTTTGATACCAAACTTTTTACCCACTGATGTAAAATAATATTTTGGGATTTTTGAAGATTTTAAATTATTTTTAGGCTGAGCATAACATAGGGTTCTAGCTTTGATTCGGTAATTGTCGGTTATACCTTTTTCTTGCATAAAATGAGTTTTACATAACATTTTTATACCAAACCTTTTGCTACTGATTTTATATGATAAATAGGATATTTTAAGCCTTTTGGAATAATAAAAATATAAGCTTTCCTTATAAAACCCAGAAATCGCTTAAAATCGCCTTTTTACGCGTTTTAAACGCATAGTATGTATTAAAACTATTTTAAATAATAAGACTTAATACCTACTGATATTTTTAATAAATTTTTATACTTTAACAGTAAGCAAAAGTTTTAAACTCAGATTTACAGATTTGACCTTTAAACCTTATGTGAAATTACCAAAATGCCCCTTCAATGCATAGTTTGGTTATAAACAATAAATTTCACATATATGTAATACCCTACGGATATAACTTATTAAATTAAGTATTTTTACTGATTATATCAGAGCCGGACCTCAGATTAATATATAAACTCTTTTATAACCTTTAAAATGACCAAAATACCCCTTCGGGGCTAAATTTGAGTTGAAATTCGTTTTGGGTATAATGGAAGATATCTTACTGATATCACAACATATTTAAGGCATATTAACTTAGGAAACCTGTATTTGACTCTTATGTTTACCCGTTATGCATTTTTCGCGTTCGGTTCGGTTTATGTAACTAGTTTGCATAAATTGACCGAAACGGGCCAAACCTTATCATTTTTGTCTCAAAATCCAGAATGTGTTTAGTTTACCCATATTATACAAGTCTTCAAACTTGTCGGGTCCAAATCACATTCTATTCCGGTCTTCGCTTAATCGTCCGTTTGAACCGTATATCTTCCTTTGAAACTAACCGGTCTAAGTTTAGGCTTAATTAAGACCCATTAGGAATCTAATAGGTTATTAAAAACCTTCGTTCCAGATTAGGAGCCCAGTAAAAGCTACTTGCACTCGCTGATTGTGATATATACTTGCTCAGGTAAATACTTTTAACTTATTTTCCCTTATACGGGCTTGGGGTACGGTATATAAAATACCGCTTGGTCGGGCATTGAATTTTTAATCGTATGAAGGTTAAATTATTGAAATGACCCATTTAAATTGTTTTGTTTGCTTAAAGCCTTAAGGGGGGGGGGGGTTAATGACCATGTCCCGGATATCCTTGGCATCATTCATTGAAATGGCCACGACCTTAGCACGGGGTGTAGGCATACACCTGCCAATGCATATATATATATATATATATATATATATATATATATATATATATATATATATATATATATATATATATATATAAAGGTATAACCGTCGGTTCGAGAATAATCTCGCCGCGGGATTATATCGTGTGGTGTGTCTATTAATCTTTAACCAGGTATTCAACCCGGGCTACTGAACGTATAACAAACATGTAATTCTTTTACAAGTTTATATATAAATAATTATCCCAAGTTATAAAATAATTTGTGCCTCGTGTATTCAAATCAATTTTCCTAAACATTTTTCAAAATGAGTCAGTTAATTGTATTTACCAGTGTAAACTGACGTATTTTCCAAAAAGGCTAAGTGCAGGTACTAATCGGAATAGGCTGGCCTCTCCTAGCATCAATAAAAGAGTCTTGCAAGCTTAGATGCCTTTAAATCTGTTGAACAATGTTTCTTTTAAATATTGATCCGCCTGTGGATCTTTTTCAACCATTTTGTAATACTTGATATTACTCTTTTTTCGGTTTGAAATATATCTATCTTTTGCTTCCGCTGTGCATTTAAATTGTGTTGTTTGACTATGACGATATCAACTACGTCACGATACTCCCCACCGGGCCCACCGGTATTACGTGGAAATATCGGGGTGTGACAGGTGACCAAGGATGTCCTGGAATGATGGGTATCCTTTACATTGATTGTACGCGTTGGTGTAAGACCCAGTTTATAATATTAGATTAATGACATAAGACTTTGCATTTGATGCCAAAAATTTAGAGTTTACAAAAACTTTCAAGATTTTAAAACCATAACTAGTCATAACATTCACGTATTAATCCTACTAAATAATATTCAAGACAAAAAACTACAAGTGTTTACATAGTCTTAAAACAAAAAGATCAAGTGCGGAAGCGTTGATTTGTGTGTTAGGTTCGACTTGATTGCTTGATCATCATCCTACTACTTGAAATACCTGGAAACTGAAAGTTTAGACAAACATTAGTATTATGATCCTTGAATTTTAACATGATCGTAACTAGGTTCGAAATCATGTTCGAGAAATCAAAATTTAAAAGAAAATTTAACATTTAAAACTGGGCTCTACCGTAACTTACAGTAGCACCGTAAGTTACGGTGGCCGCTGGAAAGTTATAGTCTGCCGTAAGGCAGTAGAAATGCACCGTAACAAGATACTGGCTACCGTAAATTACGGTAGCCACCGTAATATACGGTAGCTACTGTACATGCTTTCTTGTTTTTGCAGTTTTACCGATTCATTTCCTGCATCAATGTATTTTACTTTCGAACAAGATTATTAATTGACTAAAGCTAATTACCCATACCCGGATTTTTACCAATGATAACACTTGACTACCCTCACGAGGGATTGCCTACGGAATAGTCTACAAGCTTGTTTCCAAGGCTTCGAGTTTGCCCTTTTATGCTACTTATCATGCTTACAATTTCTGAACCTTAACTCCCATATTAGGAGTTAAGTTTCTCAACTAGCTTAGCGTGTCCGCTACACGACTTACGCTTGGTTTATAACCATACATCAAGTAATGGTCGTTCACATCAAGTTTACTCTTAAACTTGTTTTGACCCGTTTGAATGCCAGAATTTAGGCACCAATCAAGGTATTTCAAGAATCCATTTTCTATTACTTGTTTTGACCCGTTTTTACTTGTTTAAGACGCAAAGTCACTTTCGTGATGCATTGGTCTATCTTGTTTACCATGTTTCAAAATGACGACATAAAACTAATAAATAATCTTAATGTAACGAAACGGTAATTTCGTACCTTTAGAGCACGCCTTTCCCACGTGTATTCCCTCCGGCTTGTCCGCTTGACGATCCGGACTCTTTGCCTAGAAAATCCGATTTACAACTTGTTTAGAACTCTTTTCATGACAATTAACGCATTATTATGAACCATGATCAAATCTGCGTTTTCATCTTCTTTTAACATTTAAATTCTCACTTAGGCATTTCAACAAACACCTAGCGGGTTAGACTTTTATATAAACCAAACCAAGTTCGTAACTTCAATTTAGCACCTAATTTAGCTTCAATAAGACAATTCTACATATGTCTTTAACATCAATATTTCTGAAATTACTTCCCAAATTCGGATTGTGCTAGAGCAAGGATCATAATCCTAATATTTATCAAGCTTCTTCAAGCTCATTAATCCTTACTATGTAAATCACAATCCCTACAAATATGATGCAAGGTTTTCACAAGAAATCACCTAGGGTTTAACTCTAGACATCATATTACTTCAGCATTCATTCATGCATGACATATTTAGGTTCAATTTCAGATTTTCACCATTAACCTAGAATTCATGGTGAACCAAAACTTCAAAATTTTACATACCTTATGATCCTTTCAACAAGGTGATCACTAATTTATGTTCAAGACTTGATTTAGGACAGATTTGAGGCTTCAATTTTGTGAGTTTTGCGTGAAGCTAGGGCTTGGAGGAAATCCCTGGTCGCCCCCTTCCTTCTTGATCGACCAGACACACCAAATGGGGTGTTTGGTATGTTTTATTACTATTTCAGCATTTAACTTTCAGTTTTTGACTAGTTTAGTCCCTCTACTTATCATCTAGCATTAAGTTTTAGTGTTTTAACCTTAGTGTAAGTTATCTCAAGACTTGTAATTAACTAGGTTAGAATTCCTAGTTGGTTAATTCTTGTTTATTTATACTTTATAATTTTAATATAAAGGTTTATATTTTTGGGGTGTTACAAGTCCACCCCCCTTAAAAAGAATTTCGTCCCCGAAACCGAATTACGTACCAAATAAAGTAGGTAAAGTCGTTGCATCTCCTCTTCAGATTCCCATGTGGTATCCGCTCCCTTCTTGTGTTCCCATTTGACTTTTACTTGACTGACCTCTTTATTCCTTAAGGTTTTTACCTTACGATCCAAAATCGCAATGGGCCTTACCACATAGTTTAATCTGTCATCCACCTCGATGTCATCGTAGTGGATAAAAGTTGTCTCATCCGCTAGACATTTTCGAAGATGTGACACATGAAATATGCTATGAATTCTGCTTAGTTCCTCCAGTAGTTCAAGGCGGTAAGCTACCTTTCCTACCCGTTCAATAATCGTAAACGGTCGGATAAATCTTGGGCTCAATTTCCCTTTCTTTCTAAACTGGATAACTCCTTTCCATGGGGACACTTTGAGCATGACTTTGTCACCGACTCGAAATTCAATTGGCCTTCTCCGTTTATCCGCGTACGACTTTTGTCGATATTGGGTTGTTTTTAAGTGAGTTCGGACCATGTCGATTTTCTCATTCGTAGTTCGGATCATATCCGTAGGTGCTAGTCCACGTGGACCCACTTCTCCCCAACATACCGGGGTTTGACACTTTCTTCCATATAACAATTCATACGGGGCCATTCTAATGCTCGCGTGGTAGCTGTTGTTATATGAAAATTCGACTAAGGGTAGATGGACATCCCAACTACCCCCGAAGTTGATAATGCAAGCACACAACATGTCTTCTAACGTTTGTATTGTTCTTTCACTTTGCCCATCCGTTTGAGGATGGTATGCAGTGCTAAGGAATAGCTTAGTTCCCATTTGCTCTTGGAACTTACGCCAAAAGTCTGAAGTAAACCGGGTATCTCTTTCAGACACAATGGATATCGGTACTCCGTGGCGTGCCACGATTTCATTTGTATACACCTCTGACATCTTTTCAAATGTATAATTCTCACGAATCGGGATGAAGTGAGCACTTTTAGTCAATCTATCTACAACTACCCATATAGCATCAAAACCACGGCTTGTTTTGGGCAGTTTGGTCAATAGGTCCATTGTAATTTGTTCCCATTTCTAAATCGGGATTTCTAACGGTTGGAGTTACTGTATGGTTTTTGGTGCTCCGCCTTGACTTGTAGACATGTTAAACACTTTTCCACGTACTTCACAACATCTCTTTTCATTCCGGGCCACCAATAGTTTTGTTTTAAGTCAATATACATTTTGGTCGCTCCCGGATGAATGGAATAACGAGACTTGTGAGCTTCATCAAGTAGAAGCTTTTAACTCCACATGTGTTAGGAATCCAAATTCTATTGAAACGTGTCTTCAAACCATGGATGCCTACCTCGAGATCTTTAACTTGGCCAATAATCCTTTCCTTTTTCCAGTTTTCCGTCTTTACTACTTCATCTTGTGCTCCTCGGATTTGTTCTAGCAAGCCCGAAGTCACGATGAGCTGCAACGATTGTACCCGTATTGGGGTATAATCTGCCTTTCTGCTAAACGCATCAGCCACTACATTGGCTTTCCCGGGATGATAGTGTATTTCACAGTCGAAATCCTTGACCGTTTCCAACCACCGCCTTTGTCTCATGTTTAATTCCTTCTGATCGAAGAAATATTTCAAACTTTTATGGTCGATAAAGATTGTACATTTTACCCCATATAAGTAATGTCTCCATATTTTTAAGGCAAACACTACTGCCGCCAATTCCAAGTCGTGAGTTGGGTATTTCTTTTCATGAATCTTCAATTGCCTCGAGGCATAGGCGATGACCTTGCCTCGTTGCATTAAAACACATCCGAGCCCCGAATGCGACGCATCCGAGTAAACCACCATGTCGTCAACCCCTTCCGGTAATGTTAACACCGGAGCGTGAGTCAACTTTTCTTTGAGCGTTTGGAAGGCTTCCTCTTGCTTGATGCCCCATACAAACTTCTTCTCCTTGCGAGTTAATTTGGTCAATGGTAAAGCAATTCTAGAGAAATCTTGTATGAATCTCCGATAATACCCCGCGAGCCCTAAAAAGCTTCTAATTTCCGAAGGGTTCTTCGGGGGATTCCATTTTGACACTGCCTCGATCTTTGACGGATCCACCAATACTCCGTCGGCACTTATGATGTGGCCAAGAAATTGTACCTCTCGTAACCAAAAGGCACACTTAGAGAATTTTGCATATAGCCTTTCTCGTCTGAGTGTCTCTAACACTTTTTGCAAATGATATGCATGCTCAGCTTCGTTCTTCGAATATACTAAAATGTCTTCGATAAATACAATTACCGACTTATCCAGCATAGGCTTGCAAACCCGGTTCATGAGATCCATGAAAGCCGCGGGTGCATTGGTCAACCCAAAGGGCATTACAAGGAACTCATAATGCCCGTACCGTATACGAAAGGCCGTCTTCGGTACGTCCTCCTCCTTGACTTTCAATTGGTGATATCCGGATCTGAGATCAATCTTGGAGAACCAACTTGCTCCTTGTAGCTGATCGAACAAATCATCGATTCTTGGGAGTGGATATCGATTCTTCACCGTGAGTTTGTTTAACTCTCGGTAATCGATACACATGCGCATACTACCGTCCTTCTTTTTCACAAATAGGACTGGTGCGCCCCACGGGGACACACTCGGACGGATAAACCCTTTATCGAGCAATTCTTGGATTTGAGACATCAATTCTTGTAATTTTGATGGCGCAAGTCGATACGGTGCTTTGGCCACGGGTTTGGCGCCTGGAATCAATTCGATTCCGAACTCCACTTCCCGTTCTGGTGGTATTCCCGGTAGTTCTTCCGGGAACACATCGTCATAATCCCGTACCACCGGCACTTCTTTAATTTTAAGGGGCTCTTTCTCCGATTCACTTGCGTATACCGTGAAGGCCTTGCATCCGTGCTTCATAAGTTTGTGGGCTTCTAGTATCAAGCACACCGCCGGATTACCCCCTTTTATATAAACCAAACCAAGTTCGTAACTTCAATTTAGCACCTAATTTAGCTTCAATAAGACAATTCTACATATGTCTTTAACATCAATATTTCTGAAATTACTTCCCAAATTCGGATTGTGCTAGAGCAAGGATCATAATCCTAATATTTATCAAGCTTCTTCAAGCTCATTAATCCTTACTATGTAAATCACAATCCCTACAAATATGATGCAAGGTTTTCACAAGAAATCACCTAGGGTTTAACTCTAGACATCATATTACTTCAGTATTCATTCATGCATGACATATTTAGGTTCAATTTCAGTTTTTCACCATTAACCTAGAATTCATGGTGAACCAAAACTTCAAAATTTTACATACCTTGTGATCCTTTCAACGAGGTGATCACTAATTTATGTTCAAGGCTTGATTTAGGACAGATTTGAGGCTTCAATTTTGTGAATTTTGCGTGAAGCTAGGGCTTGGAGGAAATCCCTGGTCGCCCCCTTCCTTCTTGATCGACCAGACACACCAAATGGTGTGTTTGGTATGTTTTATTACTATTTCAGCATTTAACTTTCAATTTTTGACTAGCTTAGTCCCTCTACTTATCATCTAGCATTAAGTTTTAGTGTTTTAACCTTAGTGTAAGTTATCTCAAGACTTGTAATTAACTAGGTTAGAATTCCTAGTTGGTTAATTCTTGTTTATTTATACTTTATAATTTTAATATAAAGGTTTATATTTTCGGGGTGTTATAGTTGGCCGTGGAAAAATTGTTTAGTTGCATAGAAATGGCAATATACGTGAGGTGACAAAGGATGTCTCACCTTAATGCTCTAAGGCAGTTGCATCCCACGAGCTTTGAATTTGGCATGCCTTTTTTGGAGTAACCTGTTTGAATAATGACATAAACGTCCTAAGTCAGTCGCCAATATTCAACGACACAATAGATGGTTTTGGACATCCAAGCTATTTTACGATGAACGAGACACTAACAACTAATGATACTATCTTGCATATAGAAATCCGAATTGGGCCACGATTGTAAAAATCTTTTCCTATCCACAAAGTCCGAAGTTGCTAGAGTTTAAAAACGTCACGAATTAGCAAGAAAGGATGTTGAGAAGGTGATTGGTGTCCTTCAAGCTCGATGACACATCCGACAACTCCCGACAAGGGTATGGAGTATAAAATAAAATCCAATATAATGTATGCATGCATTATACTTCATAGCATCATCATAGAAGATAAAGAACACGCTATAAGCGAGTGGTCCGATGATAAGGATGATGAAGTAACACCAGCAAACAATGGACCGACATATGATCTTTTCGAACGTTTACAAAGGTTCAAAGATTTACATGACAAAGAAACTCAATTTGGTTGACCACTTGTGGGCGAACCAAGAATAGATTTTTGAAGTATCTTTATTTATATTTATGTGATGCTTTTATTTATATTTTTATTCATGTGAAGTTTTTATTTTTAATTATTAAATGTTTTATTTAATCTTTATTTTTAGTTTAGTATAGTTAATTAAATTTTAGTTATAAACGAAATATAAATAATACAAAAGTAATTTGATATATATATATATATATATAAAGAGAGAGAGAGAGAGAGAGAAAAAGGTTAACGTATATTACGGCTTAACGTACATCACGTACGACAGGTAATTACGCAAGTTCATTTTAAAATCACGCACGTTATAACTCAAAAATCCAAAATCACGCATGTTGAAACACAATAATCACGCATATTGAAACACATTAATCACGCATGTTATAGAACAAATCACGCACGTTGTCGTACGTGAAGTACGTTAAGCCGTAATGTACGATATACTTTTTCTATATATATATATATATATATATACATATAGGGTTAGGTTAACGTACAAATGCCCTTATCGTACATTACGTACGCTACAATCTCAGCCGTCCGATCATCTTCCCGCATTGAATTCGCATGTTTTTTTTTGTAACAATTTCGCATGTTGGTTTTTTAACATGCGATTTCATCAAAATTACCACATACGAAATTGTTAAAAAAAACAACATGCTATTTCATCAAAATTATCACATGCGAAATTGGTACAAAAAACAACATGCGAATTCATCAAAAATTATCACATGCGAAATTGTTATAAAAAAACGACATGCTATTTAATCAAAATTATCACATGTGAAATTGGTACAAAAAAACAACATGCGAATTCATCAAAAATTATCACATGCCAAATTGTTATAAAAAAACAACATGCGATTTTAAAATGCAGGAAGATGATCGGACGATTGAGATTGAAGCGTACGTAATGTACGATAAGCAATATTGGACAGTACTCTTTACCTATATATATATATATATATATATATATATATATATATAGGATGAGGATCATTACAGAACACTAACTATTGCGAGAACAAAAAGAACAACTCTAAAACACTAATTTTTGGTATTTAAGTTTCATGTTTTTTTTTAATTTTATGTTTCTTACATTCATATGTGTATTATATATACATAAAAAACCATCTTTTTTTACCTACACGTAGCTTACATACATGTTGGTAATTTAACCTACACATAACCTACATATGTGTAGGTTATATAAAAAGTAAAAGTTTTCCATATTTTGTTTTGAATTCTAGTGTAAGAAACAATAAATCTTACATTTACAACATTTTCATTTACTTTTTAGGTTTTTTTGGATTGAAAAAATAGGTGATTCATTGTGTTCTGCGTGTTCTCGCAATATTTTGTGTTCTGCATAGAACCTTCCCCTATATATATATAATAAATGTAAAAGTAGGTGATGATGTGGAGTTATCGAAAGTTTGTACATTGTAAGGAAAATGTGGGATTTTAGGCGAATATGAAAATCTGATGTAATGTTGAGGTGATAGTTTGTGAAATCTTAAAGTTTTAGTTCGTGTGGTTAGGGCTATTTTGCCAATTTAGTCCAAATGTTCCATTTTTTGCTTATGGGTCCAAAAAGATTTCACCATTGTCATTTTAGTCCACTGGGTTAACTTCATCCATTTTTTCTATTAAGGAGATTGACAATTCGGTCATTTTATATGGCTGAATTGCCCTTCTAGTTAATATAATTACATATAAAATGACCGAATTGCCCTTCTTTTTAACAGAAAAACGGATGAAATTAACCTAGTGGACTAAAGTGGCAACGGTGAAACCTTTTTAGACCCACTGGCGAAAAATGAAATCTTTGTACTAAACTTGCAAAATGACCCAAACCACAGGGACTAAAATTTAAAATTTACACATTGTAGATGCTCTAGATCTATCATCTATCACAATGATCCAAGAAAAACGTTTGCAAGCCTGTCCAAGAAATTGTTGGTAAACCCGTCACAAGTTCAGTGATTGTCGCAACGTTATATCAGTAAATTCTTTCACATATTACTTAACGTTATATCGGTAAACGTTTATGCGGTTTTGTGATTGTTTGATGGTCACAAATGTTACTACTATATAGATATGCCAACTTAACTGATTTATAAGCAATAAGAATAATTTTATCCAACTTAAATTATAAATCAAACAACAAAGTGCTGAACCAAGAGAACAGATCACACGATACAGTCGACTGAGGGTCGCTAATGTGGCGATAATGCTAGAGCTTTTAGACGGTGATCTTAACGGCGGCGGTGTGGCTGATGCCATGAAAGTCTAAGAATTCCTCAATGCCTTTCTAATTAACAACATATTATCTTATAATACAAAAAGCAACATGGGTTGCGTTTTATATTTAAACCGTCGCACCCACCAAAAATAGCTGACGCACCCACCAAAAACAACCGTCACGTTTACATACATTCAAAAGTAACTTAATACATAACCGTCACAAAAACAGCTGTTGCATCCCTTCCGACTTCCGATCGGGAAACCGTCGTAAATATGAATATGAATAGTCAACCATCATATCCCTACATTCATATACAAATAAACTTACATGCAAATTTTCAAACAAAGAAATTGGGATATACATAACTTGCGGCATAGAAGAAACCAAACCGTCTTCATAACGAATTCGCGAAGAAGATTATCGTTTTCAGGCGATAGAACACCGTCCTTTTCCGTCATTTGTATTTCAGTCTCCGAACATCCTCATCGTTTCTAGCCATGGGAGTAAAACCTGCAACTATGTCTCTATCGGCCCTTTTTGCAAACACATGTTGATCACCAACACTAGAAGCGGCCAACCCTAGATCTGATGGATTTTTGTGTGCGGAGCGAACAAATGGCGATGGGTTTAGTGGACATCTACCAGCCGGTACTACCATCATGGGTTTTGACGTTTTGTTTTTTTGTCGGAAAAAACGTCATTTGACCTGAAAACAACGACTTTGAGGGGTCCTTCTATGACTTTGTTTTTGTGCGTTGGCGGCGTTGAGAGCGTTTTGATTTTTGAGAGATGGAGAAAGGTTACGATATCGTTGAAGGGAGTGATTTTCTATGGGTGGTTCATTGTCACTACTAGAAAAACCACCTTTCTTGACGCGCATTGCACGTCATAAAAGGGTGTTTATGACACGCAAATGCGTGTCGTTGATTGAGAAGTCATAAAATTAACATGATATGCATTTGTGTGTAATATTTTTATGACACACATTTATGACACACTTTAATGACACGCGTTCATGACACACGTTGATGACATTTTTTTTGACATGGGTTTATGACACGCATTTATGACACTTATTTATGACGTTCATTTACGCGTGTCATGTTTTTAGTTGTTTTAAATATATATATATAATTACTAATTTACCCTAGATACATATATAATAACAAAAATAATAAATCAATTTCATAACAAAATAAATATATATATATCAAAACAACCCCTTGCATAATCATTTATAAGTATTCTACAAATATTTTAACGTTAACAAAAATAATGTTTGAAGATACATTCTTCGACACCTAAAATAATTGTTTGTCACCTAAAATTAAAAATTGTCTCAAAACTCAACCCTAGTTCGCGTATTCCATCAACATCCGCATTCGTGTAATCATCTTTTTCTCCCCAACCTGAAAAAAAAATAAAGAAAATCTTAAATCAATTATTTTAGGTGTCGAAGAATGTATCTTCAAACATTATTTTTGTTAAAAGGGATATAGGTAGGCTTAATAGAAGTGAACAGGGATCATAAGTATCCCACTTTCCCACTTCGTGACAATATGCGGATGACTTAAACAATTTAACCAATTTGATTGATACTTCAATATAACATCTTAGATTTTGAAATACAATGTATAATTGTACTCAAACCATAGCACTTCAACATGACTAGGTGACGCTTGCGCCTCAAATATACACAAGACAAGAAGCTTTCAAAAGCACTACTGTGCAGCTTTGTGGCTTGAGTACCCCTTGCAACTTTGATTACCTATATTCAAAATTTCAAACACAAGAATAACACATTCCAAAAATGAGCTACAAAAATGAACATTGAACTGCTTACTCTCAACCAAATTTCTAACAAAAGATTCTACAGCAACAAATTAATAAGATGGAATGATATACTTGTTTTGGGACCGGAGGAAAGTACCTGCACAAAACAAACCTTATGAGACAGATTAACCTTATAAGTACCTGCACCAAGGTCAAGCTATGTTTTTGGTAAATGGTGAATCCGTCCAGCTTGAGACTATGTTGCTAAAATGAGTGTGTCAGACAAATATGAGTAATGGGTCAAAAAGAGCGAAATTTGATACAAATGCAAACCAATTATGTTTCTTTTCTGTTTTTTCAATTTTAAAACACTGCAGTATTATACAAGAGGTTTTTTTAACATCTAAGAGATTTTAAGCTTTAAAACCATTTGGGTAAAGTCAACTTTTAGTAAACACTTTAGCTAACATAACCTCTAGACAAATTTACTCCCGTAAACATATAGAGTGTGGGATCACTTATACCTTTCCAACGGTTTGCCCACCCAACGTCTATGCTCCATCTATCGTTTCAAAGTTACGCAAAATAAATACTTGTTAAATCTTAATTTGGCAATGGATTTTGTTGGATCTTACTTTCGGGTTGAACTATTAAGATTCCAGCTAATGAAAAGCATAGCGAAATACATAGCACACAATGAGAATACCAAGTGGAAAAAACCATAATTGTAAGGGATATCATCCACCATTAGATATTCTTGTTTCTTGAGTTGAAGTTAAAAGAAATCTTTATGACTCTATGCATAAGCAATCTATCACAAATTAAGAAGAAAAAAAGATATTATGATGTTAAACATCAAAAAAGGAAGAACCTGAAATGTTTGTGAATCAATCCCAGTGGAAAATGTTGCGATAACAATTGCTGAAACCCCAATCAAGAAGCCCTGGATGTCTAAGAATTTAACAAAAATATATAGTCAATATCATAGATTCATTATCTAATGTTTTGAGGTCTAAAATCGAGGGGGTAAGCTTAACTACTAGCGCGGTTATCCAATCGACATGCTTATTATGGCGCTTTTGAGGGCTGCATTTTTCATCAGCGGGCTCACTGTAAAATCCATAAAAAAAATTATGTTTGTTAAATAAAGAACCTAAGTAATGTAGTTAGGTTCTTTGTTGGGTATATGCAAGTTAACAATATTGACAATTTAAGTACTCTACAGACTACACTAGATGATAACAAACCTTCTTGAAGCAGGCCAACATAGGAAAACAACATAAGATGCCATGATCCCTGATGACAGAAGTCCTTTGTTCACATGTTTCAAGTTTTGTGAAAGATTACCCTGCACCAATTCGAGCAAGTTCACCTACAAGAAACTTGAAGTTATTAGATCAGTTGGCTTTTATTCTACAAAGAAATAGAATCTTATATTTATTATAGATAAATTACCTGAGAATGGAGTGGGAAAATGCGAGAGAATAAAGGAGAATTAGAAGCGTTCAATGAATAGGTTGTCGGCCAAAGAAACAGGGGTGGTGAAATCGAAAGGATCGTTTGCTCTCGATTCACATTATCCAGGTTACTGTCTTCAATCTTTGAAACAAAAGAAACCCTAACTTTTTTCTGATTTAAAAGAAATCAAATAATAAAATAGCTAATCAACAAAAACTTACCAAGATCGTGTTGATTATGTTGGCAGATAACTGGAAATCATCAAGCTTGAGATTAGCAGCGATAAAATTTTTTGTGTAGGGTTTTTGAAGACACCAAGCAAAATGGAAAAAGGATGTAATCGTGCTGATTATGTGGATTTTTTTCAAGCAGATACATTTATTCCATGATGGGCAAAAATGGCGGATCCGAACAGATGAGCGGGAACCCACAAAAAAGATTCAAAATGTGACACCTGTCTCTAATCAAATTCAAAAGTTTTATTTATTATAATAGTAAGATTTGACTCGGAATGGCAAAAATACCCGAGTCCGACGGGTATACCCGAAACCCGACATAAATGGGACGGGTATACCCGATATCCGACGGCTATTGAGCCAAGTTTGAGATTAGTTTTAAAAATTTTCGCGGATATGGGTCGGGTATGGGATTAGGTGATACTCGACCCGATTACCCGAAACCACATACCCGTTTACCCGAACTATATACCCGATTTTTTTAATTTATATTTATATTTATAATTTTCATTAACGTTTATCTATTAGTGATTTATTTTAGTAATGGGTATACCCGATTACCCGAACTATATACCCAACATATATCTTTTAACAAACTAATGGATATATCCGATACCCGACGAGTAATTATCCGAAAAATACCCGACGGGTATTGGACCGGGTATGGGTATGAGATTATCAATACCCGACCCATTGTCATCCCTAGATTAGACCGCCGGAAGTAGTGGCGTTGGTTGGGCATGGGAAGCCAGCCAACACTGGCTAAGCCACTCCGGGCCAGCGTTAGTATTGGTGTTGCCCTTTTGGCGTCGCTGTGGAGTCTTGCATGGGGCGGGGTGATATGCCTAGCCATGATTGGGCCTTCATTTTTAACCGTTTTACATAGCCGTTGACCATAGCCGTTTGGCATGACGGTTTAATGGTAAAAAATATTTTTTTTCAAAAAAACTTACAAAATCTTACCTATAAATATCCCCCCCCCCCTCAATTTTTTCAAAATTCTTTAACACACTCTCACACAAAACTCTCATTTTTTCAACCAAACAAGAAAATCGAAAATGGTGAACTGGACGGAGGAGGAGATCGCGCTCGTCACTTCGATCGTCGACGCACAACGTACGTTCAACGCGGTCTAAGTGCGTACTGGGGACAAGCATTCCAACAATACCAACAACACGTTGGTAACAATCGCAACAATCTAAACGCGTGCCAACACAAGTGGCACGAACTAAGACCGAAGCTGGATCAGTTTGATATTTGTTTTGATCGTGTCCCTGCGAGGGACCTAAGCCACGATGATCGAATGGAGATCGCAAAGATCGAGTAGAGGCATGACGGGAATCCAGAATTTAAGTGGGTCTTTAATATTTATAGAACTTTTTAATTTTTTTAGGAATTATTAACTACTTTTATTTTATTTTTTAGGATTTAATAAGTAGTTTTTTTTATTTTTTATGATTTATTAACTACTATTTTTAATTTTTTAGGATGTTATGTAATTTTTTTAAATAATATAAGTTTGATTTTAGTTTATAAATCTCAACTACTTAAAAATAAATAAATAAAGTCAGCCAACATGGCTGGCTAACGCCGCTTTCACACCCCAGTTTTTTTTGGGTGGTTCGGTGGACCCCACTATCGCCATGTGTTGAGCAAAGCCCCCAACCCAAGCCCCCTCACTTCCTGCAGTCTTATAAATATAGATTATTATATATATATGAATTTTAATTGTTATTTATTTACTTAATTATTTATGACACATTAAATTAATTTGAGAAATTTAATTAAGAAAATATAAAATGATATTGCTAAAAAGATGACACTAAAAGAGTGTCATAATGTTTTTTGTTTAGGCTAAAAAGATGACACACAAAAAAAAATCATAAATTTATTGAAATTTTTAAAACCATGACATTTTTTTCTTGACACACGTTTCGAATGTCATAAAATAAGTGTGTGTCATTATTTGTGTGTCAAGATAAATCTTGTGTTTTTATGACGTTAAAAAGATGACACACAAAAATAAATATCATAAATTTATTGAATTTTGTAAACTATGACATTTTTTTCTTGACACACACTTTCGAATGTCATAAAATGAGTGTATGTCATTGTTCGCGTGTCAAGATATGTGTATTTTCTAGCAGTGTGTTGTGGGTATTGTCTTTAGTTTAAGCATTATAATTTTCATCCATCATATGTCATTCTGATCCTTTTGTTGAAAAAAATTACATATCATTGCCATTAATGCATTATATACTTTTTACATAACAAAAATGACGATAATAGATATCCATTTACGTGAATATGTATGTTCGATCCTTCTTTACGACCGTTTCAGATAAGATCAACAACTTCAGAGAAGCGTATGTGATTTAGTTAACAAATATATAAACAGGCATGTTCAGTTGCAAATAACGTCAAACAATGATTTCGATCCATCTCGGAACTTATCAAACCGGCGGAGAGAATAAGGGCGGAGCAACGTAGATCGACTTCTATGGGTTCGAATCTTCACGTAATAACCGTTTCGCCCCCGTTTCTGTGCCTATTAGAATTTTCAACACCGTTTTCTTCGTCTTTACATTGGGTTTTGTCATCGTTGGTCCCTTCGCATCGAAGAGTTGTGTCGCCTTGCTGTTCTTTACGTTGTATCAATATGAATCGTGTTGCCTGACTGCTTCGCATACGGCGTTCACCGGAAGTTTCATATCGTATGACGTTATTTTCCTTGGTTTTTATTAGAATTACGTGAGGAAATAGAGGATGGATGAATATCAATGTTGCCGACTCCGACTTCGAGTATAATGTGACGGTTAATGATTAATGGGTGTTGGCTTTCCGGTCGATGAAACGCTGTGACGGTTAGCCGGAAGTCTACATTTTGAAAGGGCGATTATGAAACGGGTTAATATTTGGAAGAGATAGAGGCGTTAAAGTTGCTAATCATATTTACAAGACGCGATGTTTAAACAACGACTATATTGATTTTTGGTTTGAGGCTAACATATAAGAAATTATATACAACGTCCCGCCGCAACGCGCGGGTTAGCGTAAACTCGTATAATACAAATATCACCGAACAACCCTTGAGCTAACTATCAAAAGAATACAAAGAGATAAATACAAGAATACAAATAGACTAATATTCTCTACAAAGAAATTTTCCAAATTATGGTTCTTAATTTAGAAGAGTTACCCTTCTTCATTTTCATATTGTCAATTGTTAAATATTCTCAGAGTCAACGTTAACGTGTCTTAACTACTCCCCGTATTCATAATAAGTATATATATTCTCTCTTGGTACACTTGTAAATCTCACAAGAACATTTCACCTGCCCTGCCCATCAATAGTTCAATACCAAAAGCATCCCACCCAAATGAAGTCATTCATGTCTTTTGCAAAGCATCTACGTCTTTCACCCACCAAACACTTCATCCATCCTGACTTTCATAAAATCTATGAAAAGATGAGACCCATCGACAAGCCTCTCTTCTTGGTACGTTAATGCTGCATGCATGCATGTAATCAAGTTAATAATTTATTCAATTTCCTGATTTTTATTTTGGCAGATCGTTCATGGTGTCGATAAGTCGAGGATAGGGTGGCACCGTTTTCCGGTGTTCTTGGGGCTTACTTACTTGGGTATACGTCGCAGTCTTCATGACAAGTATAATTTGCTCAATGTTGGGGATACTCCCGTGGGGGATCGGTACGATACTTTAAAAGAAGGTGAAGGAACTTTCTTTGGTCGTAACATGCTCCCTGTTGATCAGAAAGATAAGGTATCGTGTTCTATAATATATTTCATGTTAGCTGTCTTTTCTAGTATTTTTTTAAAATGTTGAATTCATGATTGGTGAAGTATGGTTAGGGTTTCGTGTAGTTTTTTTTTTTTTTTTTTTTTTTTTAACGGCCAACAAAATCAATTTCGAGCACTCTCATTAATGGACTAAACGGAGTATTCTGAGAGTAACCCGAGTCCACCAACAATTCCGGAGAAAACACGGTAACCCACCGCATGTAGACACGACGGTGAAATTACCGGTAAAACCCGTTTGGCTCAAGGATCGAACCCAGGTTTCCCTGTGTCCAAGGGCGTAGCTTAAGAGGGGCCGGGAGGGGCGCCCGACCACCCGAACTTTTCGCTCAGTAGTGTTATATATGTAGTTTTCGTATAGAAATTTTTGGGTATATACGTTTTCGACCCCCCGTTTCTATAGAAATTTTTGGGTATATACGTTTTCGACCCCCCCGTTTTCATGGTCAAGCTTCGCCACTGCCTGTGTCCCCTATCATTGCCCACCAATGCCTCACTCTACACCAAGTGGGAGTTAAACCTGCATCTCCCAAAAGAAATTGCAAACATTTCACCACTTAATCTAGAGATCATTGGCCTTTCGTGTAGCTTTGATTTGTTAGTTTTTTTTTCGATTTTAGACGTAATAGGTGATTTTTTTTCAAATGTCTTGTAAGATGTTTAGAATGATATATAAAGAGATATAGCATTTTTCATAGCATAAATCTATACATCCAATCAATCATACCGAGTATATAATCCTAGTCAAGCTACTAGTGGGGTTTGGAAAGGATGGGATGTAGACAAGTCTTATCTCTATTTCAAAGGATAAAGAGGCTGCTTTCGATAAGACCCCAGCTCCAAAGCCACATTCAACCGCGTCAATTGAATCATAAATAGGTATATAACTACTTTAAAAGCAATCAGAAAACATAAGTCGCTGAAAATAAAATTTTTGAATCATATATCTATCAGTTATGTCTATCTTAAGTTAAATTATAGAAATGTGTGCTCAGGGCCGGCTATGAGCAAGTGCCGGGTGTGCGTCGGCTCAGGGCCAAAATCGTAAAAGGGCCCGAAATTTTTTTAGAATTTATATATTTTTTTATATAAGATATATATACTACATGATACAAAATAGGGAAACAAAATCAATTTGTTCTAGTGGTTGGTAGGCTCCGTTTTGAAGCATAGGACCCCGGATCGAATCTATTTTCTGGCTGACTTTTTTCTTTGTTTTTCTGATTGGGAATTCACAGATATTAAAATGTTGTTTTCTTTTATTAATGAATTCATTAGTATTTTATTTGAAGGACTCTAAAGGACTCGTCTAAGAGCTTAATTAATTCAAATTTTAACATAACAAAATCATCAAAATCATGTAATTTTAGGGGCTTATTGTTGTTGATCCTTTTCCCTTCTATTATTTAACTAAATGCGAGGGATTATTTATGCTTATGTACGTTTTAACATAAATTTTGTTTGGAAGCAAATTGGGTTAAATATATACGTTTTCATTCGATGGTTTAAATTTGAATTGCTATACGTTTCGACGTAAATTTAGTTTGGAAACGAGTTGGGTCAGTTGTAATCTATACTTTATCACGTCGCCACTGCACATTGTGTATGTTTTGAGCTGGTCTCCATTTCGATGTAAATTTTATTTGGAAACAAATTGGGTCATATTTAATATATTTTCATTCAATGGTATGAATTTGGATTACTTTACGTTTCAACGTGAATTTAGTTCGGAAACGAGTCGGGTTAACAGTGGTCTATAATTTATTCGTCGCGTATGGCGTTGCCGCAATGCACAACGTGTAAAAAAGCTAATATTATATTGAATTGAAACATTCAATGTTTTTATTTAGACACTTTGAATATTATATTATTACAGGGCGGATAGGGCCCTATTATTTTATCTCGCCCAGGGCCCAAATTTGTTTTAACATTTTCAGAGACGGGCCTGTGTGTGCTAGTCTGGCAAATAATATATAAAAGTACGATACACTAAGATTCATTGTTCAAGAATTTTTTATACCCTCTTGTTTTATTTGTTTTTAAGTTTTTTTATACCCTCTTGTTTTATTTCTTTAAGTTAGTAATGTAGTAGTTATTGGCAGTACATGAACATTCTAACTACTACCTCCGCTAATGCATTAAAAATATGTAAAGTATAATAAAAAAAGCAGGAGAGTTAAGATCAACAATGATAGTTGAATAAAAATATGTTTGAAAATATAAATTGTACAATGCTCTCATGACATTAAATTTTTGACAAATTATAAAGAGGAAAAGTATCTACTTGTTAAGAATGATAAATCAATATATAAAAAAAATTAGAAATGCATGTCACGTTTTTATTTATATCATTACCCAAGTAAATAGAAAGTTTTGTGTTTTTCCTCATAGTAACAGTTGTAAAAACAAAATATATATTTCTCTCTTGAAATAATATCCTTGTCGTGTGGATTCTTGCCTGAAGCTGAATTAATGTTAGTATTATTGGAATTGACTAAATCAGTTAAATAAACTTCATATAGAATATCGTAGAGAAGTTTTAATGTAAAGTGAGAGAGATGTATTAAGCTGTAGTTTTGTGCAGGTATTGAAACCAGATCCGATGGTGATAGCAACAAAGCTTCTAGCACGTAAACAACTTATAGACACCGGAAAGCAGTTCAACATGATTGCTGCTTCATGGATTCAGTTTATGATTCATGATTGGATTGATCACCTCGAAGATACAAAACAGGTTCGATTAATCAATATTATATAATCTTATGATATAGAAGGATAAATTGAAGTACCAACATGTATGATTTAAATTACAGATTGAGGAGCTTAAGGCGCCAACGGAAGTAGCCAGTGGATGCCCTCTCAAATCCTTCATGTTCTACAAGACAAAAGAATTTGATACTGGTCTTTCTGACATTAAGAAAGGTTATCGTAACATCAGAACTCCTTGGTGGTATGATTTTCAACATATTATTAATAATAACTAGTAAATTTTACTTTTAATGCAACATGTGGTTTAATTTAGTAACGATAACTAGTTCCACAATAGTAAAACCCAATGATGATGTGGTGTTTTTTGGAGGCTAAAAACGAGAAACAACATCCTATTGTGAATGCTCTAATTAACGATATTATAGTTTTAATTATAATAATATTTTGGATGCATGATAATCAGGGTTACCATATATATAATATAATCGTACAGGGACGGGAGTGTGATATATGGAAACCACCCAAAGGCTGCGCATCGTGTTAGAACATTCATAAACGGAAAGCTAAAGATTGCAGAAGATGGCCTCCTCCAACACGACAACGATGGATTGCCCATCTCAGGCGACATTCGTAACAATTGGATCGGGGTGTCAACACTGCAAGCCCTCTTCATCCACGAGCACAATGCCGTATGTGACGCCTTAAAGGTATATATATATGTGTGTAGACAAGACAATCAAGTGGTTATTTTTAAATTTACCAGCTAGTAGCATTTCTCACTTACAATATACTTATACCAATCAGAAAGAATATCCTTATTTGGATGATAAAAAACTGTATCACCACGCAAGACTAGTAACTTCTGCGGTGATTGCAAAGATCCACACCATAGATTGGACCGTCGAGCTTCTCAAAACCGACATGCTTGTTGCTGGAATGAGAGCTAACTGGTAATCACTTACTTTCATTGACCTGGTCTTATGTGTTAGTTACATTCTTGAAATCAAGCATATTTACTAACATTTTGTTGAAATTTGATATATAAAGGTATGGGCTATTGGGGAAAAGATTCAAGGACACATTTGGGCATGTTGGAGGATCTATTTTGGGAGGTCTTGTAGGGCTAAAGAAACCCGAAAATCATGGGGTACCCTACTCGCTAACCGAAGAGTTTACAAGTGTTTACAGATTGCATTCTCTCTTACCAGATCAACTTTTTATTAGGGATGTAAATTCAACACCAGGCCCTAACAAGTCCCCAAATATTACTAAAAAGTAAGACCTTCACACTCAAGTTAACTTACATAGGGTAAAGTTCTTGTACAAATAATCTTAACATACTAAACATACAAATTGAAGGAAAACTCAAAAAGACAAGGTGGCATTTTTGTAATTATCAATAACTATCAAAGTTACTCTACAAATATACCTAAAAAAACCTAACCACTCCCCCACCTCCAAAAAAACCTAAACCCCCCCCCCCCCCAAAAAAAAAACCTAAAAAAACCTAACCCCCCCCCCCCCCAAAAAAAAAAAAAACCTAAACCCCACCCCCCACCCCAAGCTAAAATGCTAAAAACTAAACCCCCCAAAAAACCTACAAAAATCTAAAAAAATAAAAAAAAAAACACACAAATTATTTTATTTTATTTTATTTTTTTAACATTTTTTATTAAAAAATCGCTACTTTTAGTAGCAGCCAAAAAAAAATTTTTTTTTTTTTTTTGCTAACGAAATGTAGCGATTTTTTAATAAAAAATGTTAAAAAAAAAATTTGTGTTTTTTTAGGTATTTTTGGTTGTAACTTTGATAGTTGGTGGTAATTACAAAAATGCCACCTTGTCTTTTTGGGTTTTCCTTCAATTTGTATGTTTAGTATGTTAAGATTATTTGTATTTGATCTTTTGCCAACTTATATAACCTACTTCTTGTTATAACCATGAAGGTTTATTGAACATATGTTTAAGCATGCATGTTTGTTCATCTAATAACCAATAAATAAGTATGCTCATAATTATGAGTTTACACGCATGCAGGCTTGACATGATTAATTTGATTGGGAAGAATGGAGAAAAGCAATTATCAGAAATTGGGCTTCTAGCACAAATGGTATCCATGGGACATCAAGCCTGCGGGGCACTTGAACTATTTAACTATCCAGTCTGGCTTAGAAAAATTGCGCCTCAAAATGTGGACGGGACAGATCGCCCCGACCACATTGACTTAGCATCACTTGAGAGTAAGCTACTATTTTCTTTCTTTCGTTCGTTCACTAAAGAATTGAATGTCCGTGTGTCTAAGATATGTATGATGATGCACACAGTTTATAGGGATAGGGAGAGGAAAGTAGCAAGATACAATGAGTTTCGTAGATCACTTTTCTTGATCCCAATCTCCAAATGGGAAGATCTAACGGAGGATAAGGAAGCTATTGCCACATTGCGTGAAGTGTACGGTGATGATGTCGAACAACTTGATTTGTTGGTAGGAATGATGGCTGAGAAAAAAATCAAAGGGTTCGCCATTAGCGAGACAGCTTTTGTAATCTTTCTAATCATGGCGTCAAGGTATATATATAAATCACCAACATAGGAGAATAAAAACCTTAAAAGACCAAACTGATTGATCGAGTACCATATATACATACTAAATATTTGTTTGTGTGCGCAGGCGACTCCAAGCAGATAAATACTTCACAAGCGACTTTAACGAAGATGTGTACACCAAAAAAGGACTTGAATGGGTGAACACAACGGAGAGTCTAAAAGATGTGTTGGACCGACACTATCCAGAGATGACCGATAGATGGATGAACTCAACAAGTGCTTTCTCGGTGTGGGATGCTGCCCCAGAGCCTCATAATCCTATACCAATTTACTTCCGTCTTCCCAAATGAGATTGCTTCAATGGAAAAGAAAATATTGTATTATTTTCTTATAAATAGTATTCATTTTTTTCTTATAGAAAAAAGAATATGAAGTTCTATTGTATTTATTTTGATGAAATAAAAGGTATATAAGAATATGAAGTTATATTTTGCAACCCTCATTTTTTGCGGCCATTTTACGATCTTCTTTTTGTGACCGACTTACGAAACCATTTTTACCAATTCCGGATCTCTTGTATATGTTTGAACATAAATTTGACGACATTTCAACTTTTAGGGATGGCAAAAATACCCGAGCTTGACGGGTATACTTGAAATCTGACATAAATGGAACGGGTATATCCGATACCTGATAGGTATGGGATTAATTTTAAAAATTTTCACGGGTATGGATCGGGTATGGGATTAGGTGATACCCGATCCGATTACCCGAAACCACATACTCGTCTACCCGAACTATATACCCGATCATATACCTTAATATTTTAATTTTTATTTTTATTTTTATTAACCTTTGTCTATTAGTGATTTATTATAGTAAATTCATAATGTGAAAAAATAAATTTTCTTTTAGTATATGTGTTTGATAATAGTATTTATATTTTATATGTTGTGAAGTAAATACGTGTATAAGTATTATAAAGTTTTTATTAATTTATGATATAACTTACATGTATTTGATGTACATTTTTTGTTTATAATAGTTGTTATATAAATATAAAATTACATAATAATTATAATCACAAAGAAATGTATTTGGAAATCTCAATGTATATCTTTTAACAAACTAATGGGTATACCCGATACCTGTTGGTATAGCCGACGAGTGTTGGACCGGGTATGGGATACGATTTAACAACCGGGTATGGGTATGAGATTACCAATACTCGTCCGAACACAACCTATTGCCATCCTTATCAACTTTGTTTAACTAAAACTGACTTTATTGACCAAAAAATGGTTTCGGGAGATACATTTATAGTTGATATAAATAAAATTAGTATATAATTAGATAAACTATAAATGATTTGTTAACTTTCAAAAATATGCTGGTCAAAGTATTCTACTTCGATGTTAAAAGATTAAAAAAAGAAAACTTGTAGAATTACAAGATTTTGTTCACGCTCCAAATATGTAAGAAATATATGGTTGACTTGTTAAAAATCCAAAATTGACCCAACACTCAAGCGTTTTCACTTAAAATCAACTTTCAAGAATTGGAATTGATCAAAGCTAGTAGTTTCTAATCTTAGACCCCTACCTAACAATCAAATAGGTTGTACATTTTTTAAACGAAAATGCTTAGACCCCTACCTAACAATCAAATAGGTTTTACATTTTTAAACGAAAATGATGTATAATCCTAGCTAGGGCTGTAAACGAACCGAACGAACACGAACAAGACTATGTTCGTGTTCGTTCGTTAAGGAAATTTGAATGTTCGTGAACTGTTCGCGAACACATGACGAACAGAAGTTTGTGTTCGTGTTCGTTCATTAAGGAATTTTGGTTGTTCGCGAACAGTTCGTGAACACTAACCACGAACGCAAACAAACACAAATGAACTTTAATTTTGAAAATTAAAAAAGGCACCGTTAATCTTAAACATTGTACACAAAGAAAGTAGTTAAATATAACCATTTAAAGATTGAATAGATGGATGATATTGGGCTCAATCGATTGGAGATAGGAATGAAGGAGCATGATATCAAAGAGGGAGAGGGACAGAGAGAGGGAAATACATATGGGGGAAAGTAAAAAATTAATAAAACATTAAAAACTTTTAGAAAAATAAACACAAAAAACCGAACATGAACGCACATAAACGAACGAACATAAACGAACATATTATCGAACGTTCACGAACGCAATCGAACGAACGAGACCTTTGTTCGTGTTCGTTCGTTAAGCTTAGTGAACGAAATTTTTTGTTCGTGTTCGTTCGTTAAGCTTATCGAACGAACATAAACGAACTTCCCGCCGAACAGTTCACGAACTGTTCGCTGAACGTTCAGTTCGTTTACAGCCCTAATCCTAGCTTATTTATAGACTCGTGTAATATATAAATTAAATAATGAAAACCTTTTGTTTATAAAGCACAATAATATAAGACAAGTAGACTTACTTGATAATCATCCCACAACTTGATATATAACTAAATCATATGTCAAAGAAGTAAAATGACATTAGATAATGTAATATGCTGTGGAATAAAGCTTTCATGTTAGTTAGGGGGGTCGGGACGTGTTAAAAATAATAGTGATCAAAACACAAACATGTCAAGTGGACTTGTTATTCAACGTGGCTGAACTTATCTATTGGGCTGGTTGTATAGCCTGTTTTGTTGGTATTTGGGCCTGTCACTCTTATGGGCTCTTATGTTAGTGTTATGGTTGTTGTGATTGCTTGTTAGTTGTTGTAACAGGTTCAATAATCAAAGGGTGTAGAGTCTAACAATAGAGGGACCGCGATCATCTTCTGTGTATCTTGTGGACTAGAGTGTAAATATTGAGTCTAGATATTATATGAGATGAAGATCTGCGCAAATGATGATGATTTTCCCATTCTCTCTCTCTCTCTCTCTCAGTTATACTCCAACAACATACACAGTTCTCTGGGTCTGTTTCGATCTAATCTGTTCATCTGTCTCTTTGTGATGGCCAACACATCATTCTCACCAGTGAAGATTGGTCCATCTTGATCTTGTTGTTAATCTTATCTGTGAGATCAGTTCATCTTACTGTTGATCTTACATGTGTAAATCAGGTTGTGTATGTTCTTGTTTCTTTATTGTCTTTGTATTTTGCTGATCAACTGATTAAATCAATCGATCTAAACATTTGTACATCAGATCTTACTTTGTGTAAGATCCAGGGTATTGGTTGGGTGTTTTTGGTTTGGGTAAACGAATAAAAATTTTACTTCACCGTTTTGTCGCTTATCTTGTGTTTTGTGTTGTTTCTTGCATTGTGTGTTGTTTCTTGCATTGTGTGTTGAGGAATTGTACCATTTTTGACAGGACGCCCCATGGTGAACCCCCCACCACGCGTGGAATGAAAAAAAACACCGCCGCCACCCTTTAATATAACGCATGAAACTGAAAACGCATTAACTTTTTAACGCGTGAAGAAGTTTAAAAATTGGATCGTTTGTGTGTTGACCATTGAATATGACCGTTATTTAATTAAAAAACCCCTTAAATAGTCTATCTATCTATCTATATATATATATCACACTTTTATACCATTTCACCCACACCAAAACATAAACATATATCACACATTCTACTATTTTACAAATGGATTTTCCTACGGCTTCGAGGTTTCCGAGAGACAACGATAGCGATAGGCAAACATCTTCTAACAATGAGATGTTTGAATTTTTCGAGTCGGTGTATAATGAACTTGAAGCAAGTTCGAGCCGCCCAAAGAAGAAAGCTCCTTCATTTTCTGTTGATGTTAAAGAAAAGACGTTCAAAATGTTGCAAGAATCGGCAAGAAAAGATGTTGAGAGGGCTTTTGGTGTTTTAATGGGTAGATGGGGTATAATAAAACGACTGGTTCGTGCGATGAATAAGAAAACAATACATTGCATAGTATATGCATGTATCATATTGCACAATATGCTAATCAAAGAAGACGGACGTGCAATATCTCAAAATTGGGTGCCGAATCCTCCTACACAAGTTTCTGTTCCCGAAAATATCCAACAAGACTTGTGTGATGAAGAAATTCACTCTCGGTTGAGATACGATTTAATTGAACTTGTAGGTTCTTTAGGTTTGGAATTTCCTAACTCGGACGAGGAGTAGGTTTTCTTTATGTATGTTTTTATTTTTATTGTAGTCCAAAATATTTCTAGAAATAATGTTTTTAATTTAAATGAAATTTAAAATTTAAAATTTTATTGTTTTATTGTTAATTTATAATTTAAAAACAAAAAAAAAAGTTGTGAGTGATGGAATTCCATCACAAGTGATGGACATTTCCACTAAAATCCACCACTAGTGATGGAATAATGCTTGATGCCATGGCGGAACTTGATTGGAAGTTGTGAGTGATGAGTGATGGGCGCCCCTACCCCTTTAAAGTCCCTTTGCCTACATGTGATAAATGTCCCCTTCAATCATTTCATAATCATTATTTTTTATTTGATTTTTATTTAATCTAAATTAGTTCCCTTATTTTAAAAAATATATTGTTTTTCTTTGATTTCTTGTGGGGGTCTACCTCGGATCGGGATAAGATAAGTTGGGTCGGGTGGAAAAATGTGACAGCTCCAAAGGAGTATGGTAGTGTCACACCCTGATTTTCCGGTAGGCTCGAACTTGGGGTTTATGCGTGACAATTGATATAGATATTCATATTTAGCACAACGAAAGTCTTGGGATTAAAAATAATTATTACAAAGTACAAGTGTCCGAAAATATTTTACAGACTGAAAGTGTACTAAAAGATCCACATGCGGATCGAAATAACAAAATGATTACACAAAGACAACTAGGCTTTTGCTTGGAGTTGCAAATTCCAACATACACAGTTCTCTGGGTCTGTTTCGATCTAATCTGTTCGTCTATCTCTTTGTGAGGGCCAACACATCATTCTCACCAGTGAAGATTGGTCCATCTTGTTGTTATTCTTATCTGTGAGATCAGTTCATCTTACTGTTGATCTTACATGTGTAAATCAGGTTGTGTATGTTCTTGTTTCTTTATTGTCTTTGTATTTTGTTGATCAACTGATTAAATCAGTTGATCTAAACGTTTGTACATCAGATCTTACTTTGTGTAAGATCCAGGGTATTGGTTGGGTGTTTTTGGTTTGGGTAAACGAATAAAAATTTTACGTTACCGTTTTTTCGCTTATCTTGTGTTTTGTGTTGTTTCTTGCATTGTGTGTTGTTTCTTGCATTGTGTGTTGAGGAATTGTACCATTTTTGACATGGTATCAGAGCATAGGCTCTCGATTCATCATCTTCCGCGTGCTTAGGTTCAAGTACTCTGATCTTGTTTTTGGTCGAGAAAAAAAAGATCGCTGATTAGGGCTTATTCTTGGTTTGAAACGATAGAGCTGTTTTGGAGAGTCTTGTAGCCACGATTTCTGGCTATCTGGATAGCAGCTTATATTGAAGAAACCCTAAGTGAAGGTTTACTCTGTTATTTTGCGTTATGTTTCAAAAACTCACTGTAAGTCATTCTCGTTCTCTAGTTTGTTCTATTTTCCTACATGTATTGGGGTCTTCATCATGACTGAGTGTTAATTTTTTATTAGTCAAGTATATATTCCATAATATTGCTTTTGTGTGAATTGCTAGATTTTTGTTTATATCTGTTTTCTGTGCATGTTCTAAATCGTAAGTTTACGTTATTATTTGTAATGTTGGGAGATAGACTGATATCCATTGTTGAAAGAGTTATATTCTTGAATAAATCTGGTTATTCTCTCAGATATTCATTTAGGGAAATTGGCCTGTAATAATCCCACTTAGATCTTATTGGCCATTAATAATCCCACCTCAGAATATTCCCCCCACCAGTCCCACCTTTCACCTATTTTTCCTATAATGGTCCCCCGTTAAAAAAACTTAACGGAGTTAAGCTTTTTTCCAAATTACAAACAAATTTTTTAGGGCTTTTGATTAGAATGACGATACGAGTCCATTGATGTAAAACTTGCCTCGAAACGGTGCTCCAAACGATGAAAACAGCGCTTCAATTTGGGTGTTTAAATTTCCAATTAACCAAAATCAAGTCACTTGGAGCACCATTTCGAAGTAAATTTTACATCAACGGACTCGTATCATCGTTCTGATAAAAACCCCTAAAAAATTTGTTTGTAATTTGGAAAAAAGTTTAACTCCGTTAAGTTTTTTTAACGGGGGACCATTGTAGGAAAAATATGTGAAAGGTGGGACTGGTGGCGGGAATATTCTGAGGTGGGATTATTAATGGCCAATAAGGCCTAGGTGGGATTATTATAGGCCAATTCCCCATTCATTTATAAGGGTTTTGGCTCTAAATGATTTTAGAATTAACAAAATTTCTTGGTGATTAATTCAAGGTTATATGTGTATTTGTTAAGATCTGGTGAAGTTCTGTTGGACCTGTTAGTTCCTTGTCATTGAAGGCAAAATTTGATTGTCCAAAATCTGTTTTTAATAAACGTGGGATACCAGTCTCTCGGTCTCACTTTATATTATTCTCAAAAGATTCCAACAGTTTCTTTCATTAGGGTTTCTAAACATCTTTGTTTGATATTTTTCACCCATTCTCTTGTTTACTAAATCTAGTTTTTAATCGTGGTTTCTACGTGTTGGAGAACCTTTTGTCATATATATTTGGTGAGAGTTGGGTTACAGATCATTGTATTGATGGTCTGGGAGTGTTTTGTGAATTTTATTGTTTCGTTCTTGTTGAATAAAGTTTAGATTTACCATATTTGACCTGGGCTCTTCATTCTCGTTTTTCACTCATCTGATAATCTAAAGGTTGTGTAATTCATGATATCTTTGCTTGAAGAGTTTGCAGGTCAGATCTGGTGAGATCTGTACAATTCTGAGGTGTCACAAACCCTAAGTAGGGCTTGTTGACGTTTGGAAGGAGATTGCCTGTCATTTTTTTTGAAGATCTATGTTAGTCTCTGAAACCCTAGAAGGTTCAGGGCAAACTAACTAGGTGTGCTTGTTTGTGACTTGATCCAATTGTATAGTTCTTGAAAACTACAAATTTGATCTTTCTAGGAGTTAAACGCACCCTCTGTAAGATCTTTCTAACTTTTGTCTTGTTTTATTTTTCGTTGTTGATTGGATTAGTTGAAGTCGGGGTAGTGAGGACCGGCACCTACTTGTCTGTTCTGTGTTCTTGTTTGTCGGTGGTTTCTTGTTGTTGTAGATCTGTTCTCTTATTGCTTTCTGTGTCCATTGTTGTTATTATCGTTTATTAGGTAGTGGCTCCTGAGTAAAGATGTCACACCCCAACCGATGGCGGAATCATCGGGGCGCGGCACTAGGCGAATCAGATTGCTCAAGAGAATCCATAACAACTATATTGCGATAATATTTATTACATTTGTCATCCCATACTAACAAACAATACAATCACGTAAGTTATCACGGATTTCTTGTCCTCTCGAACAATTCAAATCCGACAACCTAGATTTTAGATGCGTTTCTAGACTTCCTAGCTTGATTTGATGTAAACTTCGGCTAAACCTGCAACATACGTTAAAACTTTGTCAATACAAAAGTATTGGCGAGTATACAGGTTTGATATGTGTAGTATGATAGGTTAAAAGTGCTGCGAATTTCCACATGCATAAACGTAATACACGACATATATACTCACAAAACTGATACTACCAGCTAAGTCCTCGATGCTCGACTCTGGCATAACTAGACCCCGTCGGGCGAAATAGTACTATACTAGTCTTGGTGGGACGTCACGAGTATAAGTCCTAGCATACATGTACTAGCATCACGTATATCTATGCAAACAGTTATTCGCAAGTGATAAATAGTCCAATTAAATCATTCGTTTGATAAGTTTGGTTTTTATGGAACGTATGTTACACCCAAAATTCGATAAAAGGGGTCAAGTA
The DNA here is from genome assembly GCF_002127325.2 of Helianthus annuus. Taxonomy (NCBI): domain Eukaryota; kingdom Viridiplantae; phylum Streptophyta; class Magnoliopsida; order Asterales; family Asteraceae; genus Helianthus; species Helianthus annuus. The sequence continues at coordinate 141,550,044 of NC_035446.2, read as the reverse complement.
TACTCACAGCGCGTATTCGGTTAGGTTTGCGGAATCGGTGCCGGAGAATGTCCTGATTTCAGACAATTTACGTGAGTGATAGATTACTATGCGTTAAACGGTATCGATTTGCGTGAAATCGGGCGAAATTGGGTTAAAATTGGACAAAATGGTGAAATTGGGCTGGCCCAGTCGAACAGGCCACTCGATCGAGTGGGCCTGGTCGGTCGGACAGACTTGGTCGGTCGGATGGGCCTGATTGGTCGGACGGATGGGCCTGATCGGTCGGACGGCCTGTTCGATCGAATGGCTGTTCGATCGACTAGCTGTTCGATCGACTAGCTGTTCGATCGACTAGCTGTTCGATCGACTAGCTGTTCGATCGACTAGCTGCTCGATCGATTGGGCCACTCGATTGGCCATCCTGTTCGGCTGTTTTCGATGATTTTTCGAGCGTTCTTCGGCGTTTTGGGTCGAGACGTTACGATGAGGTGTTAAGCAACTGAAATCCCGTCAATTCCGACCTGTTTCATCGGCCGGGAATCACCCCGTTCGTCAGATTTGGTCGTTTTTGTCGGTTTTTCCGTGTTTAACCCGAAATCGATCATTTTATCACTAGAAATCAGATCCTAGACCAACACAACACTAAGAAATGTGTAGGAGATTGGTCTAAGTTCTGGTTTTACCATTTTTATGTATAGATCTGATGTAAAAACCTTGATTTTTCTTAGGAAATGCCCTGGATCTGAGTTGTTCTTGATGATATGAGGTCAACACTTGAAGTTCATAAGAACTTTGTGATGAAATCTATCCGAACATCCCAAATCCGTGGCCCTTTGATTAGAAAAACATTGATTTGGTTGAGATTCGTGAAGAATCGTACGTAAATCATCCGAATCTGAGTTGTTCTTCATGGGATGACATCACCTTTGAAGAACTTTGTGGTGACATCACCTTAGAACAGCCCAAATCCGTTGATTTCACGGTTGAAAATTGGGATTTGAAAGATAGAAAGATGAAGGATTGCATTTGGATCAAGAAAGTACAAGATTCGGGTTGAAAACTTACAAGAATCGGAAGAAATCGAGAGATTTGAGGGCTGGAGCGTCTTGGTCGGTTAGGAGCAGCAACACAAGTGTTTGGGAGTGAATGGAGGGGTATTTATAGGCAAGGAAGGGGAAAGGAAGGCAAAACAGCAGTTGGATCGGCTGGCCCAGTCGATCGGCTGGTCCAGTCGATCGGCTGGCCCAGTCGATCGGCTGGCCCAGTCGATCGGCTGGCCCAGTCGATCGGCTGGTCCATCCGATCGGCTGGTCCATCCGATCGGACTGGCCCATCCGATCGGACTGGCCTATCTGATTGGGCCGGTCTGACCAATTGGACTAGTCTGATCGAATTGATCCGTTCGGAAGCCTTTTGATCCCGTTTTTGGTGCGATTTCGACGGTTTAAGCCATATTTTTATATATTTATATAATTATTAATTTATTTATTATAATTAATCACAAAAGGGCCGTATATACGTATTTATGTATCCAATTCTCAGTGCGGTGATCGAGTTACGCGTGCCTTCGAGTGCGTTCTTCGATGTGATGTGCCACAATGATTATCGGGGCACCACTTACTCATATTGCCATCATCGTCATGACGGTTAGAGTCATAGTACTCACCCGATAACCCTCGTTAGCGTTGATTACTCACATTTTGACACCTCACGCTCATCGAGAAGGGTAGTTTAGGCCCATATTCGACATCATCGTGAGTGTTATGCAAAAATAGGTTTGTAATAGCGATAGAATATGCGTAGTTATTCAATTATACTTCGATTTAGCGATAAAATTGATATAGTTACATTATGATCCGAATCTCCGGTGCCAGGCGTAACGAGTGTATCGAGTAGTAACAACGCACGAAGGTGCGGGTTGTTACAGTATCCCCTCCTTTAGGAAATTTCGTCCCGAAATTAATCCAATAGTAGGGTCGTAAGAGTTGATGCGATTGAGAGTAGAGATTAATAGCGTCTAGATAACGAGCGATCGATTAAGATTTGACGAGTGAGAACGGAGAGAAGATACGATTCGATTAGTTAAAAGTGATAACACACACAAAAAGCAATTCCATAGCGTTTTAAACTTACCAATACTCGATTAATCTTCGAAGTTATTTAGGAAAATCTCCTCATGGCGCGGTGTCGACCGTTTTGATGTCCACACCAGCGCTATGTGGAGGGTTTTGTTATTTGATAACAGGTTTTGAGTTTTACATTTTAAAAGAATCAGGTGGCAAAATAAGTTTTAAGAAAACTTTCCTACAACGTGGGTTCGAGCGGAACTCGACTGCCGAACCCTCGTTCTCGGGAAGATTCCTGTCGGTCATTGCAAAGGTTTTTAAGAAAAGAATTGGACTTATGAAATTTTCATTGGGCACGGAGCCAAACTGATTCAATGTTTTCTCCATGTTGTAAGGAATTTCATTTGTCCAACGGTTTTAGTAAAAATTTTATAAAAATAGGTTTTCCTTAATACTATGGAAAAATAACTTACATCGGGCCCCACGTGGCACCTTCCCACAAGAGTTCGTTAATATGGTTAAAACACTTATATATAGGAAGTACCAGCGGCGTATCCACCATGCTTTACCCATATTAACTCTGTTTCATGAGGCAGTGTCATGCGTGCCGATAAGACACAGATAGAATTTCGATTCCCTTGATCCTAGCGATGAGGTGCTAGACCGAGTTTTGAATAGAAATAAGTTGGATGCAAACCAAGCGTAGGCAGCGGGTGCGAGTAGTCCGGTCGCACAACGCTGATATGGTATGTTTGGTTGGGCAACGAATGACACGATTTTGATTCGGGTAAATGAGATTTCGATTTGATTCCACACAAGGTTCGCATGGCACGTTTCCACAAGACTTGCTAATACGTCAAACGCCACGTTTTCCATATTAGTTTTATCTTGTGAAGCGATGTCATGTACCCTAATATTACACCACCTGCGATGACTTCCAAGTAGCTTTCGAATATCGATAGGCAATAGATTCCGACAGATTGATAAGCGACGATTGTTGCTTTGCGAGTGATAGGCGATTGATTGAACTGATTACATCACAATTAGTACTAAGGCTAGCCCACACGGCCTTTTTCCACAAAAGTCAGCTAATATGGTCAAAACATCACCATGTTTCAACCTTATTAATTTTATCTCGTGAAGCGAGGTCGTGCGCGCTAACATGTCAAGTAGAATGCGTACATCGATAAGTAATAGCGAACCACGATAAGAGTATCGAGTGGATGGATTAGGTGCGAGGCGCGTTAATAGTGGAAGGCGGCGAGTGATCCTCGATACTCGTCTAGCGAATCCACAATAGGCGATCCACACCAGCTGATAGAGATTCACACAATTGACAATAACTAGCGTTAGAGATTTCTAGGCAACACGTGATGCGATTGCGATTTCGAGCCACATATCGAATGATTTGATTGCGGGATAGATCCGGCAAAACTGCGATTGATTTGCGTTCTAGACTTTACGACCAGTCTCGCGTTGCTCCAATTGCTCTTCGGGGTGAACTTACCTAAGTTCATCGATGTGGCAATTTGTGTACGCGGACTTACGAGAAGCCTCGCAGTGATGCGGTTTAGTTTTGTTACGCCTTGTGATTGATGGTAGAGTGTCAAATTAACCATAATAGTATAATAGGTCTAATAACGTCCAACTCCACATGGCACTTTCTTCACGAAGTTTCGGTAGTATGGTAAAGCGTACCCCCGCGTCACCCCTACTACTTATGCCCCGTGCTTTGGTGTCACACTTTGTTGACACGGCCTTGACCGTGCTTTTAAACGTTATGGCACCATTAGAACTTCACTACGATCTCCGTGCACTGACCAAGATAATCCCGTGTGCACCCGTGATTAGTTGTCCCTTGCACGTATACCGTACCTCGTTCTAAGAGTGTTATAGGGATAAAATACATAATATAGTACATAGTGCTAGCGTCTAGATAGTGCTCGATTGTAAGAGAAATAGAATCCACACACGATGATATATGAAATAAGTTCCAGAAATGATAGCGATAAGTCGGATTATTACAACAACATTAGGATCAAAATAACGTTGTTGTGGATACTTGCGGAGACGGCGGTTGCTGATGACTTCCTTCCAGGTCACGGTCCTGTACGGCACTGCGACGTATAATGCCCATACCAGTTGCAATTTGCGCAATAGCGACATTTTGCTTCTAGCGGGTGATGATACGTGCATGTGAAACACAGGGGATGAGATCCATTGTAAGCGCGTTGTGACTGAACTGGGACTGATCGGAGAGGTTCGGGTTGCGGCAGTCCAGTTGTTGAAGAGTCTGGGCTCACGGTCCTTCGTTTGCGGCTCGGTTGGGCTTCTTGAGTTGATGCAGTGTCGTCTTCGGATTCGCCTGACGATTTAACGGAGGCATTGTCGGAGCGATTCTTGGAAGAATCCTCCGAGGCGCGGTCAGATGAACCATCGACCGATTCTCCAAAGGAATCGTCGGATGAGTTGATGATGATTGCTTGATGAGCTCGTGTGACAGGCTTCTTGGAGAAGGATCCGTCCACGACTCGTTTGCTGTTGAGCTCTGCGGCTAGACGGTAGGCTTCTTCGATGGTAGTAGGTTTTGCAGCTTTGACAAAATCACCCACACACTCTGGTAAGCCACGAATATACTTCGCGATAGCTTTCTTCGGAGTGTCGACTTGACTTGGGCAGATTATGCTGAGCTGTTTGAACCTTGCTGTATAGCTCGCATTGTCACCTTCGGTTTGCTTGATTTCCCAAAATTCGTTCTCTAGCTTCTGGACTTCGTGAGGGGGGCAATATTCTTCCTTCATGAGTTCCTTCAGCTCACCCCATGAGAGGGCGTAAGCTGCGGAGATCCCACGTTTGTTGCGTTCGGCGGTCCACCAATCGAGTGCTCGTGATTGAAATACTCCGGTGGCGCAAGTAGTTTGAAGGTCCTCGGGGCACCCACTCTGACGAAGGGTAACCTCGATGGCATCGAACCACTGGAGTAATTGAGAAACATCTCCTTCACCCGTGAAAGGCATCGGATCACAGGCTTTGAAGTGTTTGTAGAGGAATGCAGATTCCGTCTTGACGTCTTCCGGGGCTCGAGAGTGGCTTTGAGAGTGCACTTGCGCGACAATTTGAGGAATGAGCTTGACCACTTCTTTGGTCACAATCGAGGCAATCCTCTTATCGGCGCGTCGTTGGGCTCTTCTCCTAGCTACTCGTCTCGAGATCGAGTTGTTGGAAGGCATCTAGACAGAAGGATTCGGAATGAGATTCGATCATAATGATTTTGAGCTTTTGATGCGATTTGATTCGATCAAAACTTGTTATAGAATTTAATTTAACACATAGGAGCCACATAGGAAATTCTAGGTTCCTAAACTCTCACATAATTGATTCGTTTTGTATTTAATACATATATAGATATAGTTGTAGGTTATACATAGATATTGATTCAGAATTTGTGAGGACGTGACAAGAGAAATAGCGTAAGCGAATTCGAGTACTTAGGCGTTTGTTTTGTTGCGATCATTCGGTCTTTGTTTTAGATTGCGATGGCTGTGCAGGTTGTGCGCTTTGTAAATCGAGGTTCGTAAATCCGATAAATCGAGAAATCGATAAATCGTAAAGCTTAAATTTGAAAACTCATAGACGTAAACCATACACGTAAAATTTAGATGGAATGCCTTGGGTGTTTAGGCGTTGACTACCCAAGTAACCCGACTATAACCAACAGGTTCGGGCATACGCGTTGACCTAGAGGACTCACGCTTCCACTGGGATGCAGCTCCTGACATTCGTCTCTCTAGTCTTCGTGCAGCCTGAGTCGTTGTTATGGTCGTGTCCTTGGTGAGAGCTTTTGTAAACCATTTTATAGAGTGGAACAGTTGATTAAGGTATGGGTTTCACCCCTGGCTTAACAACTTCGTTCCCATTTGTGGTTGTGCTCATCGAATAAATCCGAGAGTTCCACCAGAATTTCGAAATGGAGACCTTTTGTCGAGATGTGGATGTCACTCCTAGCTCAACAAAGAGTTCTCGTGCTAGAAAAATACGCTGAGTGAGTGATCCTATCGAGAGTTATTGGTTTTCACACCTGGTCTCGACTAGATCACTCGGTTTTGTTATGCGAGTAGTTTTGAAAACATGTGTATTGTGTCAGCCTTAGGAAAGGCTAAGTAACCTTCTAGCCTTAGGAAAGGCTCTTTGTGTGAAGCTGTAGTATGCGGTGTTCACACAATAGTTGTAACTTTTCAACAAATTCGATCGAGGGTAGCAAGTTGGCCCAAACAAACCCTAACGAGTTCGTAAGAGTCGGCCTGTAGGTACTTAGACTACAGACTAGGTCAATTTTTCTAAGACATCGACCCGGACTAGGTCGAGTCTCAAACTTTGCCTAATTCCCTATAGTTATGGCTCTGATACCAATCTGTCACACCCCAACCGATGGCGGAATCATCGGGGCGCGGCACTAGGCGAATCAGATTGCTCAAGAGAATCCATAACAACTATATTGCGATAATATTTATTACATTTGTCATCCCATACTAACAAACAATACAATCACGTAAGTTATCACGGATTTCTTGTCCTCTCGAACAATTCAAATCCGACAACCTAGATTTTAGATGCGTTTCTAGACTTCCTAGCTTGATTTGATGTAAACTTCGGCTAAACCTGCAACATACGTTAAAACTTTGTCAATACAAAAGTATTGGCGAGTATACAGGTTTGATATGTGTAGTATGATAGGTTAAAAGTGCTGCGAATTTCCACATGCATAAACGTAATACACGACATATATACTCACAAAACTGATACTACCAGCTAAGTCCTCGATGCTCGACTCTGGCATAACTAGACCCCGTCGGGCGAAATAGTACTATACTAGTCTTGGTGGGACGTCACGAGTATAAGTCCTAGCATACATGTACTAGCATCACGTATATCTATGCAAACAGTTATTCGCAAGTGATAAATAGTCCAATTAAATCATTCGTTTGATAAGTTTGGTTTTTATGGAACGTATGTTACACCCAAAATTCGATAAAAGGGGTCAAGTATACTCACAGCGCGTATTCGGTTAGGTTTGCGGAATCGGTGCCGGAGAATGTCCTGATTTCAGACAATTTACGTGAGTGATAGATTACTATGCGTTAAACGGTATCGATTTGCGTGAAATCGGGCGAAATTGGGTTAAAATTGGACAAAATGGTGAAATTGGGCTGGCCCAGTCGAACAGGCCACTCGATCGAGTGGGCCTGGTCGGTCGGACAGACTTGGTCGGTCGGATGGGCCTGATTGGTCGGACGGATGGGCCTGATCGGTCGGACGGCCTGTTCGATCGAATGGCTGTTCGATCGACTAGCTGTTCGATCGACTAGCTGTTCGATCGACTAGCTGCTCGATCGATTGGGCCACTCGATTGGCCATCCTGTTCGGCTGTTTTCGATGATTTTTCGAGCGTTCTTCGGCGTTTTGGGTCGAGACGTTACGATGAGGTGTTAAGCAACTGAAATCCCGTCAATTCCGACCTGTTTCATCGGCCGGGAATCACCCCGTTCGTCAGATTTGGTCGTTTTTGTCGGTTTTTCCGTGTTTAACCCGAAATCGATCATTTTATCACTAGAAATCAGATCCTAGACCAACACAACACTAAGAAATGTGTAGGAGATTGGTCTAAGTTCTGGTTTTACCATTTTTATGTATAGATCTGATGTAAAAACCTTGATTTTACTTAGGAAATGCCCTGGATCTGAGTTGTTCTTGATGATATGAGGTCAACACTTGAAGTTCATAAGAACTTTGTGATGAAATCTATCCGAACATCCCAAATCCGTGGCCCTTTGATTAGAAAAAACATTGATTTGGTTGAGATTCGTGAAGAATCGTACGTAAATCATCCGAATCTGAGTTGTTCTTCATGGGATGACATCACCTTTGAAGAACTTTGTGGTGACATCACCTTAGAACAGCCCAAATCCGTTGATTTCACGGTTGAAAATTGGGATTTGAAAGATAGAAAGATGAAGGATTGCATTTGGATCAAGAAAGTACAAGATTCGGGTTGAAAACTTACAAGAATCGGAAGAAATCGAGAGATTTGAGGGCTGGAGCGTCTTGGTCGGTTAGGAGCAGCAACACAAGTGTTTGGGAGTGAATGGAGGGGTATTTATAGGCAAGGAAGGGGAAAGGAAGGCAAAACAGCAGTTGGATCGGCTGGCCCAGTCGATCGGCTGGTCCAGTCGATCGGCTGGCCCAGTCGATCGGCTGGCCCAGTCGATCGGCTGGCCCAGTCGATCGGCTGGTCCATCCGATCGGCTGGTCCATCCGATCGGACTGGCCCATCCGATCGGACTGGCCTATCTGATTGGGCCGGTCTGACCAATTGGACTAGTCTGATCGAATTGATCCGTTCGGAAGCCTTTTGATCCCGTTTTTGGTGCGATTTCGACGGTTTAAGCCATATTTTTATATATTTATATAATTATTAATTTATTTATTATAATTAATCACAAAAGGGCCGTATATACGTATTTATGTATCCAATTCTCAGTGCGGTGATCGAGTTACGCGTGCCTTCGAGTGCGTTCTTCGATGTGATGTGCCACAATGATTATCGGGGCACCACTTACTCATATTGCCATCATCGTCATGACGGTTAGAGTCATAGTACTCACCCGATAACCCTCGTTAGCGTTGATTACTCACATTTTGACACCTCACGCTCATCGAGAAGGGTAGTTTAGGCCCATATTCGACATCATCGTGAGTGTTATGCAAAAATAGGTTTGTAATAGCGATAGAATATGCGTAGTTATTCAATTATACTTCGATTTAGCGATAAAATTGATATAGTTACATTATGATCCGAATCTCCGGTGCCAGGCGTAACGAGTGTATCGAGTAGTAACAACGCACGAAGGTGCGGGTTGTTACAAAAGACATGTCCAGGCACCATAGAGTGATGAACCTGGAATCTTGTCCCTGACTCAGCTTCGCCTTAGGGTTGTTTGCTCTTGTTGACTGTTGTTTCAGTGAGTAGTTATCTGTTTGATAACTTGGTGTTATCTTGCTTGTTCTCTGTTTGTATTGTTTATTTATCTGGTTTTTTGTTGGTTTGTTCCATGAAATTTCGGTCTGTTCAGGTTTTTTCTTGAGTGTGATTGTATGGTAGACGTGTAGGTTAATCATGAAGGATTGAAATGTTTGTGTTGTAATAAGCTTGTTTTTTTTAAATCTGTCATTACTTGCAAATTGCGCATGTTCTCTTAGTACTAGGTTGTTCTAACAAGTTTTTTAGGTTTTTTTTTAACTTCAAGTGTGTTGCATAGGAGTTAAACGTGAAATATTTCTTTAGTGTTGCAAAACTGGATGTTAGATCTTTCTTATCCTTAATGATAGTAAGTTGCAAGGTTCAAGTGGTTCATTGTATGTGTTCATTGTGTAGTCTATAATTAGGTTGCACCCATGAGTGAAAAATATTTTTGGAGACTTTGCGTTTTTTTACTATTGTTCTATAATGATCAACTATTATAATTTGCAAATTTATATGTGAGTTATAGTAGAGTTTTGTGTTAAATTAGATGATTATCCAGGACCCTAAAATTGTGTTAGAAGAACCGTGTCTACTATGTTTTGCATGTTTAGGCGCTTGATTCTCATGATAGAGAAAGTTGTCTAAGTAAGAAAAGTGATTACTAACTCTGTCATACGTTGTTTAGTCTGAAAGCTTATCTTCTGATTATTGAATCATGTGATTTAGTGTATTGGTTCAAGATTGTATCTTGAATGTATGTTATAGTCGTGTGTGTGAGATATTAAATCATGAGATTTTGTATTTCATTATTTATTTAGACTGTAATTGTTGATTGGTATAGCAGTGTACTTCTTGTTATTTTCGATCTTGTTTGCTTCTCATGTACTCATCATAGACTTAGGATTCTCAGTTAGAATTCTGTTAAATTTGAGTAGGATTGCTTTGTATCATGTGAGTGTTTCTTGTTGTATTTGAGTATCGTTTCTTTATGTTGAAGATTGCTTTCATACTTCATCTTCTTTATGAAGACTGTCAGTTTAATATGTATGATCTTATAATCATGTGCTATTGATTGTGTGTATCAGCTTCTCGTATTGGACAAGTCTTGTGTTTATAATTTCTTGTTTGATCTGACGTATTTGCCTGTTGCTTGAATGTTGTTCATCAGTTAGTGAGTAACATCTTGGTCATTGAATCCATGGTGTTCTCAGTCTGTCTTGTTATCAAGTTTCTTAAACGCAAATGATGTTTTCTTTGTTAGTATGAGAAATGTTATATGCTGGATGTGGTTCATGCTTCAAGTTTTTTGATATGTTCAATAAATTGGTATAAGTTTTCTAGGTTCATTGAACCTCATGTCTATATGTTTTGGTAATTGTATATTTTATGTTCATTGTTTGGTTATGGATTTTCAATCATGTTTAAATGTTTGATTTTCATGTGATATTATATTTTTGTAGTTATATGGTCTTGTGCGTTCGTTAAATTTAGACCAGCAAATGTTGTTGTTTTGTGTGGTGTGAATCTTTATCGTGTATCACATGATTCAACTTTGTTTTTTTTACTGTCAACGTGTCTCCTGGGCGTTGTCTGTATGTCTTATTGTCTTTTGTTGTTTGATTAGTCATATAATGTGGTTTGAGTATTCTTTAATATGTTGTTTTGCCAAGATTGTTTTTGATGTCTATGTCTATCTAGTTATGTGGTTCATATGTCGAGTTTCTGTTCGTCTTGAATGTTGTTATAATGTCTTTGGTTTACTGTCGCCATGTCTGCTTGGCTATTGTCTTGTTTGTATGGTTAGTTGAGCCGTGTGGTTCATGTTTGACCAAAGATTTTGTCAAGATTGGTTTATATATGTGACAGCCTTGTATGTTTTCTCTTGTGAGAAATATTGTTCTAGTTGCAAATTGTATAATTTTGTGGTTAATCAGGATTTGTTTGGCTGTGTCTTATTGTCTTGGTTCTTGAATGTATGTGATGTTAGCGTTGTATGTTCTCTTATGTAAGAGATGTGTTTCTGGTTGTGTGTTTTGCCAGATTCGTGTAGGCTATCATCGTTGTCTGGTATTCTTAGTCATAACAGTTTATCTGTTTTGTTGACTGTCTGTTGTTGAGAGTTCTTTGATTTGTTGTGGACTTGTTGGTATTTGTGTTTTCTTTAAAGAATCTCATGTCTTGTCTTGTCTCGTCTTATAACTTGTCTGAATTCGTTGTCTGAATTCTTGTTTGTCTGTGTTAGGGTTTGACTATAGAAATCTTACTTTTGATTTGTTTTTCTGAGTTGTTGTGTATAAGGCTCTGTTGCATGTGATTCGAGTTATATTTTGTGTCGTATAAATATTTAGTGTTACTACAGTTCACCTGTTAAAGCTAGTAAGTGTCATATCAGTTGGTATGGATCTTGGAAAATTGCCACAGAAGATCTGTTGGCAGACTTAATTACAAAAGGTTGAGTTGTGTTCAACATAATCTGTTGTGTTTTGAGTTAGATCTAGTTGACATGTTTGTTGTTTAAATCAAGGGGGGATGTTAAAAATAATAGTGATCAAAACACAAACATGTCAAGTGGACTTGTTATTCAACGTGGCTGAACTTATCTATTGGGCTGGTTGTATAGCCTGTTTTGTTGGTATTTGGGCCTGTCACTCTTATGGGCTCTTATGTTAGTGTTATGGTTGTTGTGATTGCTTGTTAGTTGTTGTAACAGGTTCAATAATCAAAGGGTGTAGAGTCTAACAATAGAGGGACCGCGATCATCTTCTGTGTATCTTGTGGACTAGAGTGTAAATATTGAGTCTAGATATTATATGAGATGAAGATCTGCGCAAATGATGATGATTTTCCCATTCTCTCTCTCTCTCTCTCTCAGTTATACTCCAACAACATACACAGTTCTCTGGGTCTGTTTCGATCTAATCTGTTCATCTGTCTCTTTGTGATGGCCAACACATCATTCTCACCAGTGAAGATTGGTCCATCTTGATCTTGTTGTTAATCTTATCTGTGAGATCAGTTCATCTTACTGTTGATCTTACATGTGTAAATCAGGTTGTGTATGTTCTTGTTTCTTTATTGTCTTTGTATTTTGCTGATCAACTGATTAAATCAATCGATCTAAACATTTGTACATCAGATCTTACTTTGTGTAAGATCCAGGGTATTGGTTGGGTGTTTTTGGTTTGGGTAAACGAATAAAAATTTTACTTCACCGTTTTGTCGCTTATCTTGTGTTTTGTGTTGTTTCTTGCATTGTGTGTTGTTTCTTGCATTGTGTGATGCGGAATTGTACCATTTTTGACAGGACGCCCCATGGTGAACCCCCCACCACGCGTGGAATGAAAAAAAACACCGCCGCCACCCTTTAATATAACGCATGAAACTGAAAACACATTAACTTTTTAACGCGTGAAGAAGTTTAAAAATTGGATCGTTTGTGTGTTGACCATTGAATATGACCGTTATTTAATTAAAAAACCCCTTAAATAGTCTATCTATCTATCTATATATATATATATATATATATCACACTTTTATACCATTTCACCCACACCAAAACACAAACATATATCACACATTCTACTATTTTACAAATGGATTTTCCTACGGCTTCGAGGTTTCCGAGGGACAACGATAGCGATAGCCAAACATCTTCTAACAATGAGATGTTTGAATTTTTCGAGTCGGTGTATAATGAATTTGAAGCAAGTTCGAGCCGCCCAAAGAAGAAAGCTCCTTCATTTTCTGTCGATGTTAAAGAAAAGACGTTCAAAATGTTGCAAGAATCGGCAAGAAAAGATGTTGAGAGGGCTTTTGGTGTTTTAATGGGTAGATGGGGTATAATAAACCGACTGGTTCGTGCGATGAATAAGAAAACAATACATTGCATAGTATATGCATGTATCATATTGCACAATATGCTAATCAAAGAAGACGGACGTGCAATATCTCAAAATTGGGTGCCGAATCCTCCTACACAAGTTTCTGTTCCCGAAAATATCCAACAAGACTTGTGTGATGAAGAAATTCACTCTCGGTTGAGATACGATTTAATTGAACTTGTAGGTTCTTTAGGTTTGGAATTTCCTAACTCGGACGAGGAGTAGGTTTTCTTTATGTATGTTTTTATTTTTATTGTAGTCCAAAATATTTCTAGAAATAATGTTTTTAATTTAAATGAAATTTAAAATTTAAAATTTTATTGTTTTATTGTTAATTTATAATTTAAAAACAAAAAAAAAAGTTGTGAGTGATGGAATTCCATCACAAGTGATGGACATTTCCACTAAAATCCACCACTAGTGATGGAATAATGCTTGATGCCATGGCGGAACTTGATTGGAAGTTGTGAGTGATGAGTGATGGGCGCCCCTACCCCTTTAAAGTCCATTTGCCTACATGTGATAAATGTCCCCTTCAATCATTTCACAATCATTATTTTTTATTTGATTTTTATTTAATTTAAATTAGTTCCCTTATTTTAAAAAATATATTGTTTTTCTTTGATTTCTTGTGGGGGTCTACCTCGAATCGGGATAAGATAAGTTGGGTCGGGTGGAAAAATGTGACAGCTCCAAAGGAGTATGGTAGTGTCACACCCTGATTTTCCGGTAGGCTCGAACTTGGGGTTTATGCGTGACAATTGATATAGATATTCATATTTAGCACAACGAAAGTCTTGGGATTAAAAATAATTATTACAAAGTACAAGTGTCCGAAAATATTTTACAGACTGAAAGTGTACTAAAAGATCCACAGGCGGATCGAAATAACAAAATGATTACATAAAGACAACTAGGCTTTTGCTTGGAGTTGCAAATTCCAATATGCAATTATCGAGCAGCTCCAGCCAATTCCGTACTTGCTAACCTGCGCTTAGTCTTTTGAAAATACGTCAGTTTTCACTAGTAAATACAATTAACCGACACATTTTGGAAATCTTTTCAAAATCATTTTATATACCATTTGGTATATCATTTTTATAAATAACTTGGGACAAACTATATCTCTTGTTACCAGTATTACATGCTTGTCAATACATATGTGGCCCGAAACTAAACTCCGATACATGATTAACCAACACACCACTCAAATCCCCATATTGGGTAAGAAAAATATTTTATTATAGCATTAGCATCTGTCAGGTGTGTGCCTACACCCTGTGCTTAGGTCGTGGCCACTTGAAATTAAGTGACCCGTGGATATCTAGGACACAGTCATATTAACCCCCAATGTTTAAGTTATCAAGCATAACGGATTAAAACGGGTTATTTGTATTTTGGACACATTGGTCATTGATCTCATACCCGACCAAGCGGTAAACAGTTTCACCGTATCCCAAGCCCGTATAGGGAAAACAGATTAAGAGTATATACCTAAGCTTATCCTTTACAATCCAAAGATATATAAGCACAAACGTTTAATCAAGACACCTAACACAAGTGCAATTTACTGGACGCTCTTAGTCTAGAATGGGCGGAGCTATGATCCGTTAGAATGTTAACGGGTCTTATTCAAGTCATATGACTTGGACCGGTTAACTTATAATAAATAGATACAGTTCACTACATTAAGCGGAGACCATATAGAATGGGTTTGAACCCTATGACTCGTATAATATGGGTCAAACAATCATACATTTTGATTAGAACTGACTTGGAAAGGTTTAATCCAACTCGGCTAACTTATATAAACTAAGCTATATAAGTCAACCGTACGCGCATAGGCGGCATCGGGTGATCGGATGGGTCCATGTCACGTCTAATATGCCATAATATGTTCAATATAATGTTACATCAGCTTCAAACTCATTTTACATGTTTATTATCTTTCAAATTCATTCTATGCGCAAAAAGGACATTTTGGTCATTATTTAGTCATATAATAAGGACTTGCATAAAAACCCAACAAACGATGAGATCAAATGGCATAAACTCAGAAGGTTATTCCATACACTAATACGATCATAATACAACCTCAAATCAGTAGCTAAACTAACTTAAACGGGTTGAAATCGAAAGTCAAACTGTTTGACTTTTGGTTGCGAACCGAGCTCTAAGCAGGAAATGACGGGTTAGACATGATCTAATATGTCCTATTACGTTATACAAACTGTTATAATGTCAAAAATTAAGGTTTCGATACTTAGGAGTTCATTTAAGGTAATTTACGAAAATCTGCGTTTTGACTTTTATTTAATAAAACTTTGACCCCTCATTTGACCAACTTAACGTGATCTTCAGGAGGTGCCTTCATAGGGGATTAACACCTATATTATTATGATTATGTAGTCATGTTTGATTTGAACATCGGCTTGACCGAAATGGTCATAACCGAAAGTCAATTTGTTTGACTTTCACCTAATAACTTAGCCTAGAATTGAAACAAGACTAGGGAGAACACTTACAAGTGTTCAAGGGAAAGATTGAACTTCAGAGAAAAAGGCTTTTTAGTCCAGAAGCAGCTCCAATGAGTTAGAGAGAAACAAGTGAATGGTGCAAGTCTTGAAAGGCCAAAATCATGGCTATTTATACTTGCACAAGGCTCATATGATCATGCCACATGTTAGCAAGCTTCTCAGATGATCACTAGTGTCCACATAGGTGGAAGAAACAGGAGAAGTGTGGCAAATTCACAAGTTAAGTGGCAGGGAACAATTGCAGAAACTGCCAGCTGCATTATGCCAGCGCGCCCAATGCGGACCGTATGAGGTGTGCCATGTGGTCCGCATGGGTTTTCTGGCTCCCACATAATTTAAATGCCATGCGGACCGAATGGACTGAGTCTTGCGGTCCACATGAGGCTTCCGTAAATTAAAAAAATGAATGTCTTACGAACCGTAAGCCTTGCGGTCCGCATTGGACCATCAGAGCCAAAAGTTTGGCATTTTGTCACAAATGACCCCTCCACATCCAAATTTCCACATTTTTCATATATAGTCCCTCTCGTCCAAATAATTTGGCATATTTGAGAGTTGATTAGACGCGTGTTGTCATATTATTCGTTATAAATTTCTGAGGTGTTACAGGTAAGGTGGGCATTGGATCTTTAAGAGACGCGAACATCACCATGCTATCCAAATAGTGGTGGCATTTCAAGATCGAAAGAAATAGATTCTGGCGAAAAGTGATTTAGGTTCTACACCATAGATCGAGTCATGGAATTTTATTCCGTGTAGACTTTCGATCAGTAGACCGTGGAAATAGGTATATAAAATGGCTCAAGACTTGGAGAGTTACGGGATTGATTTGGCAGGTTTGTTTAAAGGCAACCTGGGTCATGGGTAGCCCATTGTCTTCGTGAAAGATTGATGGCTTGTCAATGAACCTTTGTGTAAAAGGTTTCCAACTTTGTATAACTTGGAAGGCAATAAGCATGTCATGGTTGCTCGTAGAATTTTTGTAGCATACGGGGCGACAATCATAAACTTTCATTGGACCTAGAACCCAGCTACCGATAAGGAAAGGTACTGGTTAAAGGCTTTGTCTTCCATCCTAATGTTGGTGGACCTAAGGGGCGGTGGGGATGGTTGGACTTGGAATCTCAGGAAGCTTCTCTATCAAAAGCTTGAAGAGCCAGCTACAATATTTGGGTCGTACGGTTGTTGGGACAGGCTTTAAATGGAACGGTTTGGGTTCCAGTTAAAGTAAACTTTCTTATGTGGAGGATTACTTTGGGGCGGGTGCCAACCATGGTTTCCCTTCGCCGGAGGGACATACAACTGGAGTCTTACATGTGCAAGTTTTGCGGTGAGAAAGAGGAATCGGTGGAACACTTGTTTGTGGGGTGTTGGTTTGCTCTTGCAGTGTGGGATTTCATAGCACAATGGACCAAATGTCATTGGCTTCTCTCCTTCGGCATAAAAATGAAAGAAATTAATATATTTAATTGTTCAAGTTACATTATGGGGTATATGGAGGAGCCGAAACTATATGGTCTTTGATCGGAATGACACAAACTTAGAAGGCGCGAAACTGGAAATCTGCCAATTGGGTTTTCTTTGGTTTAAGAACAGAATTAAGGCACACAATGTAACTTGGGATCAATGGTGTAATATGGAAGTATCTTGTATGGTATGTAATTTTCGTTTCTTTTGTACTTGATGTGATCTAGTTCTTAGTCCAAGATGAATAAAATTACAGTATTGGTCTTTAAAAAAAGTTTCTCATCTTATACTAAAAAAAAAATATATTTTCAAACCTGCAGTTTGAAGTTACAATTGACAAAAAGAAATCAAAATTTGGAGAAGTTAAAGAAGTATTGTTTTAACTAAGGGTGTAAATGAGCTGGGTTACTCGCGAGTTATTCGGGATCAAGTTGAAAAAAAAGCTCTAAACGAGTCGAGTTTAAATGAGCTCGAGCCAGAGCCTAAGCCTAGAAATAAGCTTGTTTTACTAAACAAGCCTGAGCCCAAGCTTTACTTGAGCTCGAGTCGGCTCGTAAGCTTAAACGAGCACATTATTTATGTAATTTGTATTTAATATATTAAATATGTATTTTGCATAATAATAATAATAATAATTATTGTTTACAAAATTATGATAAAATAACTAAATTGTGTAAAAACAATAAATAAAATTAATATAAATTGAACAAACCAAACTCAAACGTATGAAGCTACCCATAAGCCAAGCTTAAACATAATGAAGCTCGGGCTCGTTTCGTTTTCACCGATGAATTTAACATGCTAAATGCATATGATTAGAAACTTAGGCTCCAGATTTTCGGTTTGAACTCACCGATGAATTTAACATGCTAAATGCATATGATTAGAAACTTAGGCTCCAACGGCGAATTAGGGTTTCCAAGGTTGTTTTCGATTTTCATGGCGGGTAGGGACAGATTCAAAGTTAATCAGTGGTATGACGTGCCGAATAAGAAGGGGAAGGGATCCAAACAACAGCAAGTTTCGAAGGAACATGATCCGGCTATCAAGTTCTTCGTGTCGAATTTGCCCGAGAGGTGTTCGTCTTCTGACCTGGTTAGGGTGTTGAAGTTTTTGCCGAGGTTCAAGGTATGTATATAGCTAGAAAATATGATCGTTTAGGTAAAAGGTTTGGGTTTGTATCGTTCAAGAACGTAAGAAATCTAGTGGATTTGGAGGAACAACTGAAGGATGTTTGGATTGGAAGCTATAAGTTATTCATTGTTCCGGCTAGATTTGTCGATGGAGTTGATGTGTCTAAGAAGAAGGAAGTTGTTTGGCAACCGGTTTCGAAGAATGGGTCGGTAGGGAATAACATGCATGCAGACAATGATAAAGAAAAGAGGGGGATCAATCGGGTTCTAGTGTACTCAATGGTAACAATAATGGTGGGAGGTCGTTTCGAGACACTCTTATTAATAAGGAAGCCGGCGTAGGGTTGATGGAGATTGTCGTGGATCTGAGTATTCAAGCTTTCTCGGAATGGTATGATTATGCTTTGGTTGGTCGTGTTATCGATTTTTCAACATTAACTAAGTTGAGGAGGATTCTCAAGTTGATTAGTCCTTATAGGATTGACGTAAAATAAGTGGGAGGCTTTCATGTTATGCTCTTGTTTGGTAACAATTTTGAGAAACAAAGGTTTTTTTAATCAAAAAAAGAGTGGGCAGAGGTGTTTTGTCAGCTTCAAGATTGGAAGGGTCAAGATTGTCAAGTTGAGAGGATCATATGGCTTAAGCTTCATGGAGTCCCAGTTATGTTGTCAAATGTTCTAGTTTTCGACGCTATAGCAGGGAGATTTGGGGACGTTATTCAATCGGCTCAATTTACCGAAAACAATACAGATTTATCATTTGCGATTTGTGGGGTGTTATGCAAATCGGTGGAAAGGATTCAGCAAACAGTAGCTTTGAGATGGAAAGATAAAGTGTTTCATGTCCGGGTGGAGGAAGAGGCTGGGGATTGGATTCTCGATTGTTTGGTAGAATTAGATGAGGTTGGAGATGAAGTGGTAACGAATAATGTGATGGATATTGGAGGAGGTGAGGGGAACACTTCGTATGTTATATGGGACGAGCAGATTCAGGAGCCGGCTGTGGGGGTTCAAGATGTTCATGGTGGTGTTCAGGAGGTCTTTTTGAATCACATTCAGGGGGTGGTCGCTGTGGTGAATTGAGAAAGAAGAAAGGAACGTTCAATCAAAAGAAAGGTGCTAGAAGTAAGTCGAAGTCGCCATTGGGACAGGAGTAACCTAAAAAAGACAAAGGGAGAGTTTTGATCTGTTTGACATTGATAGGTTTATATTCCAGTCTAACGAGGGTACGGTTGGCAACACTATCAACAACGGAGGTGATGGAAATTCGGAGGAGTTTTTAACTCCGGATTTGAATAGAGAGGTGGCTTTAGAGGAAGAAAGGCCCATCTCGAATTCTGAAGTTATAGCCGATGGCCAAGGAATTGGCGAAAGCTTGACGAAGAGATTGGAAGATGGTTTCCAGGATGAAATTGATGGTACAGTTCGGATGGCAAGCGTTGTGGGCGTCACGAACTTGGAAATCTTCGAGGGTCATCTTGAAAAGGTAATCTCTAATGATGGATTTCAAACTGTTGATCAATGAATACACTCTCTATTAACATTCGTGGGCTAGGCTGTGTTGATAAAAGTACATGGATTCGAGGTTTACGTATCGCTAACGAAGTAGGTTTTCTTATGATGCAAGAGACGCAGTTTACGACGGTGGACGGTTTAGATTTGGGGTCATTTTGGGGTAATGGTGCTTTTACTTTTGATTGGGTCGGTTCTACGGGTCGTTCTGGAGGTTTGATTTCGATGTGGAACCCGAGTCGGTTTGTTATGGCCTCGGTAATAAAACACAGGTACTTTCTTTGTATTCGTGGACACTTGAAAGAAACTGGGAAGGAGATAACTTTCATAAATGTATATGCTCCTCAAAAACTAGCCGATAAACGTTTACTTTGGAGTGAGTTGAGCCGTATCATCATTTTAGACCAAGGATATTGGGTTGTTGGTGGCGATTTCAATTGTGTGTGAGATCGATTCAAACGAAAGAATTCTAAGTTCATTCCTTCTGTTGCTATCGAGTTCAATGAATTCATCGATAATATGGGCCTACACGAGTTCAATCTAAGAGGTAGAAAATTTACATTTGTTTCGGGGAACAAGTGTAGTCGTATTGGTCGTATCTTGGTTTCTTGGAGTTGCATTAATGATTGGCCGAACGCCGAATATCGAGCGTTGGCAAGAGAGTATTCGGATCATAGTCCTATTATGTTGAAGGTGGAAGCTCGAAATTTCGGCGCAAAACCGTTTCGATTTTTTAATTCTTGGTTGTATAGAAAAGATTCGGATGAGGTAGTAGCTAAAGCTTTGGAGGAGGCAAACTTGAAACAAGATTTGTTAGAGTTGGATGCTTTAGTTGAAGAGCGGGATTTGACGGAAGCCGTGGAGTGGGTTCATACAGAGGCGACTAAAAAGTTAAAAGAATTGGAGGTATGTAAAGCTAGGGACCTTCGGCAAAAAGCGCGAGTACGATGGGCTAAGGATGGCGATGAGAATACGAGCTTTTTTCATGGTATGGTGAATAAAAGAAAGGTGTCTAATAATATTCCGAGGTTAACGGTTAATGGGACGTGGGTTTTTAAGCCTTCAGAGGTTAAAAAAGAAGTCCTTCAATTCTTCAAAAGTCGTTTCGTGGAGGATATAGAACAGAGGCCGCACTTAGAGTGTTATGGGATAAAACAATTAAATGATGAAGATGTCGAGATGCTTGTGCAACCTTTTTCAGAAAAAGAAATAAAAGATACGGTGTTCGAATGTGGTGGAGATAAAGCTCTGGGTCCTTTTCGGTTTGTAAAACGATTTTGGAGTTTGTTCGCTTCTGATTTTGTGAGGTTGATGAATTATTTCGCTGAAACCGGAAAGATTAATCGTGGTGTTGGTTCGTCTTTCATTACTTTAATCCCTAAAGTTAATGATCCGGTGCATCTTGGTGAATATCGTCCTATTACTCTCATTGGAATTATCAGTAAGGTAATTTCTAAAGTTCTTGCCAATAGAATTAAAATGGTGATGGGTAAAGTTATTCATGAAACGCAATCCGCATTTTTGTCGGGAAGATATATTTTGGATGGGCCGTTGATTATTAGTGAAATTCTCTCTTGGGCGAAACAAATGGGTAAAGAGCTATTTTTATTTAAAAAAGATTTCGAAAAGGCATATGACAATGTGAACTGGGATTTTTTGATCTCGGTTATGCGACAGATGAGGTTTCCTAAGGTGTGGTGTAAGTGGATTAAAGGGGTTTTATCTTCGGCCCGGTCTTCGGTTCTGGTTAATGGAGCGCCTACTTTCGAGTTTGCTTGCGAGAAGGGTCTTAGGCAAGGAGATCCTATTTCGCCATTTCTTTTTGTTATTGTCATGGAGGCGTTGTCTTGTATGATTCGGAAGGCGTGTGATAGTGGGGCTTTTGACGGGGTTCGGCTTCCTAATGATGGTCCTTTGGTTTCTCATTTGCTCTACGTGGACGATGCAATGATCATGGGTGAGTGGTCTCAGTTTAACTTTAAGGCGTTGAAGAGGATTTTACGTATTTTTCATTTATGTTCTAGGCTCCATATAAACATTCAAAAGTCTAGTTTATTCGATGTGGGGAAAACGATGGAGGCGGTTGAGGTAAAGGAGAATGGGTTAGGGTGTAGGCCGGGAATTATCCCATTTAAATATTTGGGAATTCAAGTTGGTGCCAACATGAATCGCACTATTAATTGGGAACCGGTTGTTGAAGTGTTTAAAACCCGCTTATCTAGGTGGAAGGCTAATGTTTTATCTATGGGTGGTAGAGTGGTGCTTATCAAATCGGTGCTAGAGAGCCTCCCTTCGTATTATTTCTCTTTGTATAAAGCGCAGGTGACTATTATTAATAAACTTGAAAGTATTATTAGGCGTTTTCTTTTGGGTGGTGACGAACATAGGAATAAAGTGTGTTGGGTCGCTTGGGAGGTTGTTACAAAGGCTAAAAGTGAAGGCGGCTTGGGTATAAACAAACTTGAGGATTGTAATAATGCTTTAATGCTTAAATGGTTATGGCGTTACCGGTTAGAATATGATGCGTTATGGAGAAAGGTGGTCGATGCAGTTCATGGCTCGAATAGAAGATGGGAAATGTTTTATTGCAATAAAAGATTTTCCGGTACTTGGAGCAAAATTGTTGCGTGCGGGTCTCGTTTGAAAGCACAACATAACTACTTCGTGAATATGATTCGAGGTTCGGTCGGTAATGGTAATTCGGTTAGATTTTGGATTGATCCATGGATTGAAAATGAACCGCTAAAGAACGTGTATCCTTCTTTGTTTCGGTTAGAATTAAACAAATGGTGTTCGGTGGCCGATCGGCTTGGTATGGAAAACAATCGAACTGTGATGAATTGGAACTGGAGGGTGTACCCGTCCTCTGATGTCAAGATTCATGAGTTGATTAGGCTTCAAAGAAGGTTTGAGAATATAAGGCTTAATGATAATGAAGATAGTTGGCTTTGGAATGGGGAGGTAGACAAAGAATTTTCGGGTTGCGAGGTTCGGAAATGGATTAAAGGCGATGTAGCAAGGGATACTCTTGGTTGTTACAAACGGTGTAAATGGGTTCCAAACAAATGTAATGTTTTTATGTGGCGCGCTCAAATGGATAGGATCCCGACAAAGATGGTTCTTAGGAGAAGAAACATTATGGTGGGAGATAACTTATGTGCTTTATGTGGCGATTCGGATGAAAACTCAGATCATTTGTTTTCAACTTGTAGCGTGTCAAGTGGAGTTTGGCTCGGTATTTCTTCTTGGTGTAATATTTCGCCTTCTTTTTGTTTTCAGTAAAAGATGTGGGGCGGATAGTGGAGTCGATGAGCGAAACGGATTTGAAGAAAGAGATAATTTATGGTATTCTTATTGTTACATGTTGGCGTATTTGGAAGGCTAGGAATGAGAATGGTGTCAACCCGAATGTGGTCCAAATGATTTCCGGTATAAAATCTTTGGGGTATCTTTGGTATAGGAATAGAAATAAGAAGGGCACGGTGGATTGGATAGATTGTTGTAAGTCTTCTTGTAATATGATGTAATTTTATTCTAGGCGGTTATTTCCTCCTTGGAGATTCCGCCGGTTTTATGTTTTAATGAAGTTCGCCTTTCAAAAAAAAAAAAAAAAAGAAACTTAGGCTCCAGACTTTCGGTTTGAACCAAACTACATTCCCAACAAACCACCAGATTAACCCGACCCGTAAAGAAAAATAGCCGTTATAAAGAGCTCCTCTTCAACGTTTATATCTTAATATCTTATTATATTCATTCCTCCATCATCTTCATCTTCATTTTTCATTCACAATCAATCATCTAACAAACCCCCGTGATTTATTTCAATATTGTTCTCACTTTACAACTAACACACTCACATTTTCCGGCATCGGAAATATGGAACTACATAACGCCGGAGCACCCACACCAACACTAACGCCGTCAAAATCAAAACCCTCACATAACTCAAAGCTGCCACAAAATTCCACCGCCAAAACAACAAGCCCTAACCCTATGGCTTCAAAATCTCCGGCAATCAAATCGGCGACCAAATCAGCAGTGAAGAAACCGATTCCGGTGACGTCACCGTCACCTCGGAACAAAATTCGCCAGCGGAAGTTTGTGGTGGCGAAGAAGAATCCGAAAATTGAGAAATCCGAAACCCTAGATTCCGTAAACTGTAAGTGCAAAGTAAATTCTAAGTTGAAAAAGTGTGCGTGTGTTGCTTATGATACTCTTAGAGCTTCTCAAGATGAGTTTACAAAGATTAAAGATGAACAGAAGGAAAACCTAATTGAAAACCCTAATTTGGTAACTGAGTTTGAGGAAAAATTGGGGGAAACTGAAAGTGAGGTTGATGAGGTGTCTGGTGAGAGAGTGAGTGCACAGGTGAAGAGGAGGAGGGAGAAACTGATGGAAGTAGCTAGGCAGAGTGTTCCGGATGCTGGGCGGGGGAGAGTGTTGCATTTGGTGAAGGCGTTTGAGAATGCGTTGACGATAAGTAAGTCGAAAACCGATGAGGAAAGTGAAGGTGTGACTGGGAAGGTGAAGAAATGGGAGCTGCCTGGATTGAGACCCAAGGCGCCGGTGACCGATACTGAATTCTCTTGTTCGGATTGTTTTCTTACGCCGGAGAGTTTGGGGTTGGATTCGCGTGGGTCTTGTTGCTCATCAGGGAGTGATCGGAGTAAGCCGAGGTTGGAGTCGTTCAATTTGTTAACTGATTTGGTAGAATTTAACTTTGGAATGTTCTCATTGTTATTTAGATTTGATACTGAATGGGTTGTTGTTGTTGTTCTTTGGTTTAGTGTTTCAAACAGGAATTCCGGTGGTGGGAGACGGAGCAGACGAAATGTATGTTAGCTTGTTTTATGGTTCTTTGTTATGAATATAGTGTTTGCTTTGATATGATGAAAGTGAGTCATGATATTGGTTTTGTTGATCATGTAGAGCTCTGAATCCTCTGCAACTTCTAGAGGTAGAGGGAAGAGAAGAACGGTTAAGACGACTCCTCAACAACCCTTCAAGCTCAAAACTGAGGTTAGTTTCCTGATCACTTATGCAATTTCAATGCCATTAGTTTAGAATTATGCCATATGCAATTTGAATAAAATGTCTAATAGTTGAGCCCGAATTGCTGGCTTTTAAACAACAGCTCTTACGACTATCAAACAAGAAAGATGTTTTATGTAGTAATTTACCATTTTTGAATACAGCAAAGAGGAAAATCAAAGCAAGAAGAGTTCCAAAAGAAGGTGCAAGAGATGATGAGTGAGCAGGAGAAGCAGAGAATTCGTATTGCACAGGGTCTCCCGTGGACAACAGATGAACCAGAGGTGAAGTGTTTTACATTATAATTTTTTCATTAAGACATGCATAAAGATGTACAAACCCTTTTAACTCATAGTTTGAGTAATTTCAGAGTTTGCCAAGACCTCCGGTTAAAGAAAGTACTAGGCCTGTTGATTTAGTTCTACATAGCGACATGAGGGCCGTTGAACGTGCTGAATTTGACCATCAGGTATAATTATTATTACAAAATTGAACCTGATGACTAAGGTGAAGTGACTAAATGATTTGATGGCAGGTGCAAGAAAAGCTCTCATTCATTGAGCAATTCAAACTTGATAGAGAAAAACAGCAGAAGGTAGAAATCTAACATATATTATGGATTTATACTTTTATATTGCATTGCATGGATTGAATGAATGATATGCGGTGCTTATGTAGTTAGCAGAAGAGGAAGAATTAAAGAGATTGAGAAAGGAGCTTGTGCCAAAGGCTCAACCTATGCCCTATTTCGATAGACCTTTTGTCCCAAAAAGGTATATTACATTATACTTTCATTTTAATCCAAATTTGTTGATTCTTTGTTTAATGTAATCCTTGTTTAGCAAGATGAAGTCAAATACAATGAATGGTCAGTAATCACATTTTTTGTTGTATTTTTGTAGGTCAGAAAAGCAACCAACCATGCCCAAACAGCCAAAGATTTATAACCCTCAGCATAAGAAAATGCATGGTGGTCACTAAGGGACTCGACTCCCTCCTTCATTACCTTCGGCTTGTGCTTGTCGAGTGTTTGATGCGAGCGTGGCTCTTCTTGACTGTTTTTACTTGAAAAGCTGATTTCAGTTCTTGTACAATAGTATACCTTGAGCTTGTGCTTGTCGAGTGTTTGATGCGAGTGTGGCTCTTCTTGACTATTTTTACTTGAAAAGCTGATTTCAGTTCTTGTACATTAGTATAGTCTTTGAATTTTGTAAAAATTTTGGAAGTAACATAAAAATTTTAGAAAAATGCCCGAATAGTCATTCTCGGATAATCTCTGAAGTGGATGGAGGTGTGTAATGACCTAAATACCCTTACTTGTTAAATTAATAATTAAAAAGTTAAAACAAATATAATAAATACT
This sequence comes from Helianthus annuus, assembly GCF_002127325.2. NCBI lineage: Eukaryota > Viridiplantae > Streptophyta > Magnoliopsida > Asterales > Asteraceae > Helianthus > Helianthus annuus. The sequence continues at coordinate 141,524,052 of NC_035446.2, read as the reverse complement.
TAAAATTATGTGGGACCCACCACTCACCCCACCCTCTTCATCTTCCCCAATCTTTACCACCTCCACCTTTCACCACCACCTCACCCAACCGGAAAAACACAATCCGTGTTGAATTAACGATTAATTTTAAGAAATTTAATCATCGTATGATATGCATCGAAAGCTTTCTTTTCTAATCCTTTTTTACAATAAGCAGAAATTATAGAATTGAAAGCGATTGCTGTAAGGTCGACCCGCCCAGCATGTCTTCTACAAGCTCAGTGGCTTCGTCGGGTCGACCCGCCCAGCACAATCTTGCTCCTGATACATCAGGTAAAGAATAATCCGGAAGCAAATTAGGCATGGATAAATCTCGTAACAAATGGTCAACACTCTCATCTGTCCTATACTTGTAAAAAAACCTGCATACCAATATGTTAAACGTCACACCGTCGGCTTTAATATTATTGTTTCGCATTTCCTCGAAAAGCATCATCACCTGATCAATTTCTCTAGTATTGTGTATTTGTTTCTAAAGAAGTTACAGTTATTTTGAATTGTATGGTTTTATATTGTTACAGACCGGAGATAGTGAATACTTCGCTACGGCATCGTGGGTTTGGCGTTGTTCAACAATGATTCCGTTTTACGGCGGAGTGTGGTGGTGGTGGTGAAAGGTGAAGGTGGTAATGATTGGGAAAGATGAAGAGGGTGGCGTGGGTGGTGGGTCCCACATAATATATAAGTTTTAAGGGTGGAGATACAATAGGAAGTTTATTTGGCTAGGAAAGATAGGAAGTGATCTTGACCATTCATTAAGTTAATCAAGGGCTAAGATTAAATCAGGGAAATTGAAAAGAATAAAAGAGGCGCGTGAGTTTGTTCAAGGGCATTCTAGTCAATCCAAGCCAATAGTTTCTCTCTCCTCCAATTCCCCCCCATTTTTTAAACGTTAATAACTCTTTCATACGACATTATTTTTTTATAAAAATTGCACCAAAAAAACGAGCGTTTTTTTTTCTTTAAAACGAGTATACTATTGCTATATTTTAAAAAAAAAAAATTAAAACCCAGTTGCGTAAAACGCAATAGAAAAACCACCAGTTACGTAAAACGCAATGAAAAAAAAAACCTAAAAAATGACATTTTTCTAAAACGCAATGCACCAAAAACACAAAGAAATGACTTATTTGTAAAACGCAATGGCCAGAAAACACACAGAAATGTCTTATTTGTAAAACGCAATGGCCAGAAAACACATAAAAATGTGTTATACCTAAAACGCAATGCACCAAAAACACAAAGAAATGACTTATTTGTAAAACGCAATGGCCAGAAAACACACAGAAATGTCTTATTTGTAAAACGCAATGGCCAGAAAACACATAAAAATGTGTTCTACCTAAAACGCAATGCACCAAAAACACAAAGAAATGACTTATTTGTAAAACGCAATGGCCAGAAAACACACAGAAATGTCTTATTTGTAAAACGCAATGGCCAGAAAACACATAAAAATGTGTTTTACCTAAAACGCAATGCACCAAAAACACAAAGAAATGTCTTATATGTAAAACGCAATGGCCAGAAAACACTTAAAAATGACTCATTCTAAAACGCAATGGACTGAAAACACCTAAAAAATGTGTCACTGTGAACTGTCTGAATTGTCTACGAATTACTGTCTTCGAAATGAGCCAATTTATGGAAAATTAATTTTTCTGATGCGTTTTTAGTACAGCAATTTAATCGAAATGAGCTCAACCCCAGCCAGGGGCTCTGCCCCTTGGACCCCGCCAGGGGCTGCCGCCCCTGGGACCCCGCTACCGGGGGCTGCCGCCCCCGGACCCCCGCAAAGATTGTAAAACGCAATGACTAAATCAAAAACCCAGATCATGAAAATGAAATTAAAGAATTTCTTACATGGATCGAAGCCGATTTCTTCATCAATTGACAAATTTTGAATGATAGAAACACTTATCAACGCTCGAATCGAACGAATCGAGTGATTATCTCCAAAATCACCGGAAAAAACGAGATTTTTTTATGAAATTAAACTGGGTTTTCTTCAAAAAAAGCTAAAGAACACGTTGATCGGGTTCTGAATCATTGATTGGTGATGAAAATCGCACTATAATGTAGTGATTATTGAGATAGAAAGTGAAGAAATAGTTGAAGATGGTGGGTTTTGAAAATGGTGGGTTTTTGAATTTACTGGGTTTTGAAAAAGGAAGAAGAAGGAGTTGGATTGACTAAAATACCCTTTCTCTTTATTTTAAAATTTGCCACATGTCATAATCCTATGGCTTCCTATCCTTCCTAGCGAAAATTAACTTCCTATTTGATCTTTTCCCTAAGTTTTAATATTTTTTTAAACTTTTTAATTATTAATTTAACAAGTAAGGGTATTTAGATCATTCCACACTCACTTAACACCAAAAACTAACCTCCATCCGCTTTAAGGACTATCCGAGAAATTTAACATAGTTAGTGCTAAAGAACTTATGGTGTAATGAGTTTTATAAAAATAAAAAAATAGAACTTTGACTGTAATTATTGAAGTTAAAGGTCATCCGATACAAACATAAAAAATGAAAAGTGTAATTTACCCTTCTATAAATGTACCTTTTACAAGTATAAATATTTAGTAAACTTTTTATATGACATAGCTTTTTGGTTAGATCCTTGGGTTATTAACGAGCCGCTTAAAGACAAATTTCCGAATCTACTTTTGTTGGAGTCGGAGAAGAGAAGCAAAGTCAACGATCGGATCAGTTGCGTCGCGGGTGTTTCGGCGGGAAGATGGAAGTGGAAAAGGCAGGCGATGTCGGCTCAAGAGCTGGCGGAATTGGATCAGTTATGTGCAATCATTTGTTCAGTTTCGTTAAGTGACTCGCATGATAGTTGGAAATGGAACGGTGCGGCTGATGGTGAGTTTAGTGTGGGCGCGGTTAAGAGTTTCTTGAATAAGAGCAGGGGCAGTAGTGAAAATTTTGTGGTCAAATGGTGCAAGTGGCTTCCGATTAAGTGTAATGTTTTCATATGGCGTGCCGAGATGGACAGGATTCCTACTGCTGTGGAATTGGTTAAAAGAAACATTAATATCGCTAACACTAACTGCCCTTTGTGCGAGTTTGGTGATGAGAAAGTGGAACATGTTTTTACCTCGTGTTTCGTTGCTTCGGTCGTATGGTTAAAAATCAGCAGGTGGTGTAAGTTTCCGAACATTTACGCGTTTTCCTTTCGGGATTTGCTGGATTTTCACAGCAGATGTGGGCTGGGAGAAAAAGGCTGCAGAAGCTTTGAAAGGAATCATTCGGATAGCATGCTGGAGTTTGTGGAGAGCGAGAAACAGGTTAAAATTCAATGGCAAGCATGTTAGAATAGACGACGTTGTGAGCGAAGTTAAGTCGGTTGGGTTCCTGTGGTTTAAAAGCAGGTAGAAATTGAAGAACATAGATTGGGATGGTGTAAATTTGTATTTATGTAGTCGCTCTTTATGGCTGCCCGGTTTGGGTTTGGTTGTGTTTTAATGAAGTTTTCATTTCAAAAAAAAAATGGTAACGTAAAGTTTGACCTGCCACGCAAGCAACACAAACGCAACGTTGATGTTGGTTTAATTTTTGAAACCAATAAACGATAACGTAAAGTTTGAGCGTTTAAAAAACTACCAACCTAAAAAGCCAACAAAAAAAGAAAAAAAAAATACCAAAATGCCTTAAAAGCTGCTTATAAGAAACTACAAAAGCTTCAAAACTCCAGGTGAGCAAAATCCATACAAAACATATCAAAAATACATAGCAACTTAAGCAAGAATAGAAAAGATAAACATAGAAATTCAACTCTAAATGCAACTATTGGAGCCATGAATTCAAGAACTTCAAAGCTCAACTTGAAAATTTAAAAAACCATCTTATACCTACTCATCCTCTGCGTCTTTCTTCTTTTTCTTCTTCTTCTCACTTTTGCTTGGTTCTTCACCATCTTCAGTGTCTTTACTTTTCTTTTTCTTTTCGGATTTATCGCCATCTCCGTTCTCAGCTACATCCCCGTCTTTCTTCTTTTTCTTCTTCTTCTCTGTAGTCTCCCCTTCTGCCTTTTCCTCTTCAGCTACATCCCCATCTTTCTTCTTCTTTTTCTTCTTCTTCTCGGTCGTCTCACCTTCCGCCTTCTCCTCTTCTGCTTCAACCTTCTTTTTCTTGGACACGGGTGTTTCTTCAACTTCTAAATCTTCTAACTTCCGTTTAACCCCTGCATCACCATCTTCATCATCCTTGTCCTTCTTCTTCTTCTTCTTTTTCTTCTTCTCACTGTCAACTTTCATGGTATCTGCAGCTTCCTCCACAGCTTGTTCGGCTGCAGGCGCAGCAGCAAGGCTAGCAACGATAGAGTCACCACCAGTAGGAAGAACAACGTTCCTCGTCCACTCAGCCGGAGTTTTCTCATTCGGTTTTCCATGTTTGCTCAACTTCCCTTCAGAAATCAGCTTCTTTTTCATCGAAGCAGTCGGACCCAGCCCCCATTTTCTAGGATAGGTATCTCTATCCATCACCACCCTCTTAATCTTCGCTACAACACCATGATCACAAGTGGCCATTACAGCGGTAGTCATCTCCGCTATACCTAACGCTATCGCCTCCCCTTTCGTTGTCATCAAAACCACTTCCTCCCCGTTCTCAATACCATTCTCAAACCTCAACAAACCCGGAATCATAAACTTAGCACCATAACAAATAGCATTCACCGCAGAATCCTTAACCACTAACCTCTTATAACTAGTCAACAACACCTCTAACGGCATAATCACACGCCTCAAATAACTCTCATCTCTATAATTATCATACATCCACTGTGCATCCATAACATCATGCATAGTAATCATATTATCCTTCTCGCCCATAATACCGGACCGAACCCTTCTCAACTCCTGCATATGCCCACCGACCCCCAAAATCAACCCTAAATGAACACACAGAGTCCTCACATAAGTCCCGGCCTCACAACTAATCCAAAACACAACCAAATGCTTCTCAGCATCATACTCCAACAGCTTACTCTCGTAAATAGTCCTAATCCTAAGCTGCCGCTTAACCGCGGAAATCAACGGTGGACGTTGAAAAACCGCACCGGTCAACGTCTCGAGTGCACGGGCCACTTTGGCAACATCAGGGACAGCAGAATGTAACCTAGCAACACAAACATACTCTTTACCAGCACCTTGCTGAGACTTAACTAACCTAGTGGCTCTATCAATGCAAACAATCAAATTACCAGTGACTTTGGGGTCGAGTGTACCGCTGTGGCCCGTTTTCTCGACCCGAAGGATCCGTTTAATCCAAGCAACAACCTCGTGTGAGCTAGGGTTAGCAGGCTTATCGAGGTTAATGACACCATACCTGATGTATTCAGCGAGAGGACGCTTCAGAGGAGAGTAGCCGGATGGGAGAGGAGTGTAGTGGCCGGTACGGACGTTCAATCGGTCGTAGTTTTTGAGGAGAATGGGCCATTCGGATGTGTCGATTGCTGGTGTGAAGCTTTGTGGTTTGATCAAGTAATCTTCGGTGGCGGCGGGGGGGTTTTCGGTGGTGTCTTTTGACTTGCTCTTCTTTTTCTTCTTATCGGACCGGTGGAGCTCAACGTCGGACATGGTGGATGTTTGTGGCGGAAGGAGTTGCCGGAATGGTGGTGGCTAGGGTTTTAGGAAAATAAGAAATGGGTTTTTAGGGTTTTGAGATTTTATAGGGTGGGTGATCTTTTTTTTCTTTTAATAAGTTAAATTTTTCATTTCAATCAGCAGGATAAATTAGGATAGTAGGTAGACGGGCAATAAAAGCATCGACATCCCTTTCTGAATAAAAATCCTTAATTGAGTTTTATTTTCGATATCAGAATATAATGTATACATAATAATAAGAGTTAAATGTCATTTTAGTCCTTGTGGTTTGGGCCATTTTGCCAGTTTAGTCCAAAGGTTTCATTTTTAACCTATGGGTCCAAAAAGGTTTCACAGTTGTCATTTTAGTCCACTGGGTTAACTTCATCTATTTTTTCTGTTAAGAGAGGGCCAATTTGGTCATTTTGTATGTAATTCTGTAATCTAAAATGGCAATTCAACCATATAAAATGACCAAATTGGCCTTCTCGTTAACAGAAAAAATGGATAAAGTTAACCCAATGGACTAAAATGGCAACTGTGAAACCTTTTTGGACCCATAGGTTAAAAATGAAACCTTTGGACTAAACTGGCAAAATGGCTCAAACCACAGGGACTAAAATGACATTTAACTCTAATAATAATTCATAAAATATTAATTGAGATTATATACAGACAAATACTTTATATAAATCCGGACGCATGTTGTACTCTTTCGCTTTTCTCTTCTCATAGTTTTGATGAATAGCGTTGAATCCCTTCCCCTGCGCAAGAGTTAAGGCTGAACATCAAAGACCTTCCGGCTTACTCGAACAACCGCCGATACCTATATGGAAGTGGGAGAGCATAGCTATGGATTTCGTAACTAAGCTTCCAACCACACCATCCGGTCACGACAGTATTTGGGTTATAGTCGATCGTCTAACCAAATCAGCCCACTTTTTGCCAATACGAGAAGACTATAAGGTGGCCAAACTAGCCCAAATCTACACCGACGAGATCATTCGTAATCATGGTACGCCTCGCGACATCATCTATGACCGTGATGCTCGGTTTACTTCGAGATTGTGGGAAACATTTCAAGCGGCCCTTGGTACGGCGCTGAACTTTAGTACTGCATTCCATCCACAAACCGACGGACAGACTGAAAGAACGATCCGTACTCTTGAAGACATGCTTCGTGCGTGTGTTATTGATTTTGGTGGTAGTTGGAGCAAACACCTGCCATTGGTCGAATTCTCGTACAACAACAGCTATCATGCCAGCATCCAAATGGCACCATTCGAGGCCTTATATGGTAGAAGATGTCGTTCGCCTATTGTATGGCACGAGATCGGTCATTCCCAATTAACCGGTCCCGAGATTCTACAAGAAACGACTGACAAAATCCATCAGATAAGAGACAACTTGGTGAAAGCTCGGAACAGACAGAAAAGTTACGCCGATAAAAGACGCAAGCCCCTTGAATTTGAAGTTGGCGACTACGTACTCCTAAAGGTATCACCTTGGAAGGGTGTAGTCCGATTCGGCAAGAAAGGGAAACTCGCGCCTCGATATGTTGGACCTTTTAGGATTCTGGAAAGAATCGGAAAAGTTGCCTACAGACTCGATTTACCGGAGGAACTTAGTAACGTCCACCCGACTTTCCATGTGTCAAACCTTCGAAAGTGCTTAGCTGATCATGATGCGATCATACCACTTGACGATCTTCAGGTCAACGAAACGTTACACTTCGTGGAAAAGCCTGTCGAAATCATGGATTACCAAACCAAGCAACTCAGACGCTCTCGAATTCCGATCGTGAAAGTCCTATGGGAAGGCAAACGAGGTGCGGAGTTCACTTGGGAACTCGAAAGCGACATGAAGGCCAAGTACCCGCAGTTGTTCAGATAGATCTGAAGCATCAAATTGGTAAAAATCACGGTGATGTACGGCTCTCGGCCTAATTTTGGGACGAAATTCGCTAAACAAGGGGAGGCTGTAACACCCCGTGTTTTCCAAATGTCAAAGTCAAAGTCAAATGTTGACTGTTATTGGAATTAATCTATTTTAATTTTTGTATTATGTGAAGTAAGTGTTGTATAATCACAATGAATCGAATGTTAATCGAATGCGAATCGATAATCGACTTTGAATGGTAGGAAGTAACAATGCGATAAAGCTAATCAATCAATAATCAAGCTAATCAAATCAATCATCAGACTCGAATCTCGAATTATGCGAACTTTGGTGCTTTTATACGTGTGTGTGTGCCTTATGTGTTACTTGTGCGTGTTACTTTACGTTGTTGTATGTGGTGAACCAATCAAATCGAATCGAAACTCGAAAGGTAATCGAACTCAGTCGAAAATCGAAATCGAATTATGAAGTAAGGATGCTTATATGTTAGATATAGTAGTTGGGATTAAAAGTAATTTGATTAGGAACTCTATCATACTCAAGTCATCGCTCATCGAAATCGAAATATCAAAAACCGTCGCGAAACGCTCAAAAGGTTGTGCCAATCGAACAGGGCAACCTGATCGAACATGCCAACCGATCGAACAGACCTGTTCGATCGGCCAGCCCATTCGGTCAGTGCAACCCTGGCCGATCGGACGCGCCTTTCCTCTTTTGGAAGCCTATAAATAGGGCTGTCATTGTCATCTTTACCACTTTTGGAAAGCTCTGACCGACCAGCTCCTATTCTTCATCTTTTCTCAGATTTCTCTCCGATTCGGTAAGTTTTCACTCTAACTCTTGTACGATCTTGTTCATTTAATGATTCTACACCTTTCTATCTTTCAAAACTTGGATTCTAACCGTGAAATCACCAAGATCTAGGTGTTCTTGGGTGATGTCATCATGGTGTTCTTCAAGAACATCATGTTTTGGCATCATTCAACCATGATTAGCTTAGATCTAGCTGATTTCCACATAAACAAACTAAAATCTACCAAAGATCTTAACATTTCACGGTGGAAAGGATTGAAAGACGGATTTTCCAACTATCTTTCAACTCTTTTACACTCAACACACTAAACCGGTAGAAACGAAGCTTGAACCAACTCACAAATCATTCTAAACTATCACATGGTTCAAGGTTCGAATTCTAACTACGAGGTTCACCGATTTCGGGTCAAACGTTAAACTACCATTCCGAACAGTTTACTGGCCGGACTTGGGTGATTCCTGCCCGAACCAGTAAAACAAGTAAGAACCTAAGTTATGTGGTTTAACTCGTTGTCAAAATACCTCAGAATCACACCAAAGTAATCAAAACAACCAAGTGTTAGACGATAGACCAACCAGGTCAGGAATGCTGGCCGAACGGTTAGCCTATTCGAACGAACAGCCCACCCGAACGGACTTCCCAGCCGATCGACCGGGTTAACCGATCGGCTGGCACATGGCCCACACTATCCACACATTCATGAAGTATGGTATTGACGAGGTGATGTTCGATCGAACCTACCACTCGATTTGTAACATTACTCTTCGGATCATGAGATACTATGCTTCAACACTTAACCATTTTCAAGGCGCTGGAGTGCCACCCGATCGAGTGACACTCTGCCAAATGATCACACTGAGGTGACTAACCGATCGGTTGGGCTAACCGATCGAACGGTCTGTTCGATCGACCGACTGGAAAGGTAAGGATACTTCAATGTTTTCAAATACTGCAACTAAAACTTCAAAAGTTCAAACCATTATACATAAACACATCCTTTCCTAAAGGAAGAAACAATCCACTCGAAAGGACCAGCCGATCGAGCCTACCGGCCCTCTTGGGTGTTACATACGTTATCTATCAAATCACATTTGGGTGTTACATACGTATCTATCAAATCACTGTGAGTATACTCGATCCCTTTTTGCTTTTAGCACTTTTGGGTGTTACATACGTTATCTATCAAATCACATTCAAACACAAACTATTTGAACACTAACCGACTTGCATGTGCTATCTGACTAAATGAATGTTGTTTATTATGTTTACACGTGGAGTGCTATCTACCTGCTTTAGCAACATAGTACTATAGTTTGGACTCAGCACCCGTTCACACGGGGGTTGCTAAGGACAATTACTTGCATTGATTACGGTGGTATTCATGTATTGCGAACTGTCTCGGACAGTCAATCCGCATTCGTTGGTACCGATGGTCCCATGTCGATAATTAACATGCTTCGTTTTCCTCTGTGTACGTGCCTGGTTATGCGTAAACTATTCGAACTCTATATGCTATTATCAAACTTGTGTGCTCACCTTTACATTATATGTATTGACTTTATTTTAACGTATGTGACAGGTGTTTAAGGTGTTAGCTTGCTAGGAAAGCGAGGCAATAATAAAGCTTTAGAGCCCATCTAGCAGTTGTAGGTCGTAGCCTACCTAGGGGTCTCTAGAAAGCAAATAAATTATAGCCGTGGAGCCGTTGGAGTTGTTCGATCAAGCATCTATGGCATAAGTTGTCTATAGATCTTGTCCAGATAGGTCCTAATGACTCTGGGCAGTACTTTTAAACATTTGGTCTGTAATAAATTGAATCTGAGTTGTCGGAACAGTATTATTTGTTTAGTTGTATTCTATGATAACTTGTTTATTTATTTGGGATACGGTATGGGACGTATCACTTAAACTGAATTTGTAATAATAGTTGTTGTGGAAACTTCTGGACAATCTGTTTCGCTCAGTGCCGCGCCCCGATGATTCCGCCATCGGTTGGGGTGTGACATGTCCAGTTGTCCACCTAATTGTATATATGAGGCTCTTATAAAATTTAATATACCAGATCTACTATTTTTTTTAAAAACATTGGAGTCCGGGGACTCCGATCCGCTCTATGTGGGTCCGCCCCTGACAGTGGACTTTCTGACTGTATCGGTTTCTTTCAATATGGTAGTATGGTACGGTACAACCACTTAACAAAGCAAAAGAAAAAATTATGCCTAAGAGTATATCGACACGTGTTTTACATCTATCAAAAACCATATAAATGAATACAGATACTGATGTTGTTTGGCCGGTATCAGTTCAGTTCGTTATTGTACTATTATCGTAACAACATATCTAGAAATACTCTATTGCGAATATCACACTGCCACGTCATGAAATCTACAAAAACACATACTTAATGGTGTCGATGTTGTTTAGATGATAGCTATTGGGTTCCTCTTGGTAAAGAAGAATCAATTATATTTGACCATTTTGAATGATGTTGTTATCGAATTATAGATAAAATAAACACCTCCTAACGATACATTGGGGGAAAAAAGTAAACAACGTCACTTTAAAAATAACACTAAAGCGTAATTCACAAAGCAAAATTTATATATGAATGTAGATATAAAAGCATGTCGTAATGACGTACTCAAATTTTTTATATTATAAACGTTATAAGCGAAAAACAAAATAAACTTTAATGGTTGTTTGACAACTCTATTAAAGTTTAATGCTAGGTATATATATATATATATATATATATATATATATATATATATATATATATATATATATATATAGGGGAGGGTTATCTTGAGACGCTAAATATTGCGGATAACCGTGAGAACGAATGAGAAAAGCTATCAAAACCGATTTTTTTTAATACAAACCTCATTTTAATTAAAAAAACAACATCAAAAAAGAATTCACAGCATCAAATAATTTATTTCTCCTCTCAAAATCACTCTTAATAGATTTTTTACACGTGTATAAATTTAATTTCTAACATTGTATTCGAATAATAATGATAAGTGTAAAAAAATTGAATTTGAATTGTTTTTGACCAAGTTCTCGTGATTTTTTCATTCGTTCTCACGACTTTCGCAATATTTAGCGTTCTCATTTAATATATATATATATATATATATATATATATATAGGCTAAAGAAAAAGAATTATTAAACTTTAGGGCCCCCTGTGATAACTCTATTAAAGTTAGGGTTAAACATGCAGCAGCCACAAGCCCACACGGCGAATAAGGGCCTCGACAAAGAACCATTCTTCGTCGTGATGTTAATGACGAAAATCGAGTGTTTCGTCGAGTCTATCGTTAAGAGGGAAACCCCCACATTCCCCTCTTAACGAGTAACGGTGTTCTGTTTTGCAGGATCAAACCATTCAGGTCGGAGCTCAAATATCCATAAGAAGATTAACCACTATGATAGAAACATAAACCAATCTAAATTAATTCCTTAATTAGATCAGTGTTTCTTCATTGGCGCCCACCGATTTTCTCTATAACCACCCTCATCTTCTTTTATTTGAGCCTTTGACATCTTTTTCATCCTTCGACTATGGCTGGTCAAGGAACCATTCCAGAGTTCGGTTTCGGAACCAACTCTAACGCGGCGTTGGGTGAAGGAATCCAAAACCTCCAAGCCCAACAAATCGAAGAAATCGGCGAAGTTGAAATCACCAATACTGGGGGTCCGCGCGGGAGCATCACCCGCATCACCCAAGTGGTCACCCCAGGGAACAACGGAGAAGGACCTTCGAACACAGCGCCAGTTCAAAATGAATCGGCATTACTAGGCTTACCAGAAGGCGAAACCCCAGCCTCGTGGTATGCTAAGAACATCGCCACCATCAATGCAGCATACCAATCGCTGATCGCGCAGCAAGCAGTTTTGACGGCAGAACCGTCCTTGGTCACCCCTCAGAGTCAGGGGGTGCGCCAAATGCCACCGCCAGCCAATCTACAAGGCAGAATCAACAGGCCTCCCCCTACAAGACGTTTAAGCGTACAAGACACGCGCGATACAAGAGGGGAAACGGATAGTTACTACGACTATCCGTCGAACCTTCAACGAGGCCCTGTTCATAGCCGGCTCACGCCGCGCAACATGAACAACGAATGGGAAGAAACGGACCCGTATGATCCCACATGGGAAGGTGACGAGGAATCGTCAGTCTTTAATCGTTTACCAAAAAACCATGAGTACTAGAAGCCAAGACAACACATTGGCTACACAGAGGAAGCTGAAAGAGATTTCCGCCTGGCATACCGACCAGCGGAAGCTGCGGAGCACTCCAAGTTCATCCCGAAAATCGCACTCGCGTCGCTTTCACGAGAGAAACTACCCCCGACTGTTGGGAAATTCAATGGATTGACTGATCCAGACGATCACGTCAGAACGTTCACGAGTGTGGGGTGCATGGGAGGTTGGAACATGCCCATGTGGTGTCATTTGTTCATTCAAACTCTTACCGGGGCGGCTCGCGCCTGGTTCGACAGCCTTCCGCCTGGAAAGATCAAATCATGGACAGATTTCAAGACGCAATTCCTGAGCTACTTTAGCCAACAACGTCGCTACCAACGCGACACAGCCGAAGTAGAAGATATTTGGCGAAGAGATGGTGAAGGTCTTGAGGACTTCATCACCCGGTTTAACAAAGAATGTCTGGAAATAGGCGGCGTCAGTGAACAACTGATGCGTTGTCACTTCAAGAAGACCATACGCTGCGATAGTCTCATTAGAACTATCACAGGTAAAGATGGAATGCCGAAGGAGTGGGATAAACTAATGGAGGCCGCAAAAATCGTCGCGCAAACTGAGGAGTCCCTTGCTGGTGGCAAGGGTTACTATTCTGAAGATCGATTCTCCAGACAAAACACGCGCGACAACAACAACAAGCGTAACAAATACAAGAGTAATGACTGGAAGTCTGGGAGATCAAGAGGCCACGACGACAGGCCGCGCTACAGAGAAGATGCGCGAGAAACAATTGACCGAATTGGTTACAAGAAAGCGGTCAGAGACGACAATCGTGACAAGCACTGGACTCCGCTCACAAAAACGCCAAAGGAGGTATTGATGACGAAGAATCACGATTTCAAGGCTCCCAGGCCAATGACAAACAAGAAGGGGCAAGACCCCAACTTGTACTGCGATTTTCACAAAGATTCAGGGCACCTGACCGACGACTGTTATAGCTTGCGCCAAGAAATCGAGAGAGCGCTCAAAAGCGGTAAGCTAAGCCATTTGGTGAAGAATGTACGCAAGGAAACCCGTCAACTCCAGCGCCACGATGAAGGGAACCACAAAAAGGTCCGACGACTAGAGACTCACATGGTCAACGGACCCAGGTATAGCGCGAAAGAGAAAGGCAAACGCCCCTATGAACCTTCTTGGCAAGAGCAGCAGGTTATATTTCCGGTAGTGCGCGGCGGACCTCGCGCCACACGTCCCGTCGTCATTACCGGTATAATCGGGCATTATGAAACTGACTACATATTCATCGACCCGGGAAGTACAGCTGACATCATTTACGAACAGTGTTTCAATCAGTTGGATGAGGAGGATAAAGCGAGACTCGAGCCAGTCGATTATCCTTTGTCTGGATTTTGCAACGAGATGGTTTTTCCACTCGGCCAGATCAGTTTCCCCGTCACGTTTTCTGACGGGAAACATTCAAGAACGACAAATGTGAATTTCATGGTGATGCCAGTAAAATCAAGGCATGATGTGCTAATTGGGAGGGAAACCCAGGGCGAGTTAAACATGGTAACCTCAACGCCCCATTCTGCGATAGGGTTCCCAACCAAAACAGGAGTGGCAATCATCTATGCGAAGAAGGAAGTGATGTCAACCGAAGAAATGCGCCCAACGAAAGCGGCGAAGGTCTCCACGACCGAGCCAGAGAAATGGGTTTTAAACCGCAAATACCCAGAGCAGACTGTGACAATTGGCCACGCCATCTCGTCAGACATCCGAATGCGGTTAAAGCAATTATTGTTTCGAAACATGGATATATTTGCATGGACCCCGGCAGACATGACCGGTGTCCCGCGCAACATCACCGAGCATTGCTTAAACACGTACCCCTCTGTCGAGCCAAAGGTCCAAAGAAGGCGCAGCCTAGGAGCAGACAAGACGAAAGCAATGAACGAGCAACTATGTGAGCTGCTCAAAGCCGGGATCTTGCGAGAGGTAAGATATCAGAGTTGGGTTGCAAACCCAGTGATGGTTGAAAAGTCAAACGGCGGATGGCGCATGTGCGTAGATTACACCGATCTCAACAAGGCGTGCCCAAAGGATTGCTATTCCTTGCCTAAGATCGATAAAAAAATAGATTCTCTCGCGCCATACCGATGGAAGTGCTTTTTGGATTGCTACAAAGGATACCATCAAGTTCAGATGAAGCTAGAAGATGAAGACAAGACAACATTCAGAACTGATCTTGGAATCTTCTGCTACACAAAGATGCCTTTCGGCCTGAAGAATGCTGGCGCGACATATCAACGCTTGATGGACAAGACCTTCGCAGGTGACATCGGAAAGCATATTGAGGTTTACATCGATGATCTAGTGGTTAAGAGTCCCGAGGAGGACCAAATGTTGAAAGACATCGAAAAAACGTTCAACTCATTGCGCAGCGTAAATATGAAGCTAAATCCATCCAAGTGTTCTTTTGGCATGGAAGAAGGGAAGTTTCTAGGCTTCATTGTCACAAACGGCGGTTTCAAGGTGAATCCAGAGAAAGTACAAGCTATAGAACGAATGCCCTCACCGCGAAACATCAAAGAAATGCAACGACTGGCCGGCCGACTGGCCGCGCTTAATCGTTTTCTCTCCAATCACGCCGCAAAGTCGTATCCCTTCATTAGCACGTTGCACAATTGTGTGAAGAAACAACAGTTCAAATGGACCCCGGAGGCCGAAACAGCTTTTCAACAAATGAAAGCGTGTCTAATTGAACTCCCTACCCTGACTGCACCATTTGAAAAAGAGCCCCTCGTACTGTACTTGTCCTCCTCGGATAAGGTAGTAGGGTCAGTATTGTTGGTCGACAGAAACGGAGTGCAAACCCCGATCTACTATGTCAGCAGGGTACTCACTGACCCCGAGACAAGATATTCCACAATGGAAAAGCTGGTTCTTGCGCTACTACACGCCTCCCGAAGGCTGCGCCGATACTTCACAGGCCATGTGATAACTGTGCTTATAAACTTCCACATCGGCACTATACTACAGAAGCCTGAGACATCAGGCAGGTTGGCAAAATGGGCCATTGAACTGGGAGGCCACAACATCTTGTACAGGCCGCGCCCAGCCATTAAGGGTCAGGTCCTAGCCGACTTCATCACAGAAGTGCCGGCCGATAAAATTAAAGAGTGCGAGCTGATAGAGACTCCCGAGAAAGATGCAACGGATGAGACTTGGATGCTTTACACCGATGGGGCATCAAATGAAGATGGCGCCGGGGCAGGATTGCGCCTAGTAAGCCCAGAGAACCACGAGTTTACTTACGCCATTAAGTTGGACTTCAAAAACACCAACAACGAGGCGGAGTATGAAGCTTTTCTGGCAGGCTTACGCCTCGCCATCAAAATGGGAGCCAAAAGCTTGCGCGCACATGTTGACTCACTCCTGATAGCCAGTCAAGTCAATGGCATATACGATGCGAAGGGAGAAGTCATGGCTTTGTACCTGGAGCAAGCAAGAGAATTGCTTCAACAATTCAAATCGCACAAGGTTATCCACATCAATCGCTCCGAAAACAAGCCAGCTGATGCCTTGAGCAAGCTTGCCTCGACTTCTTTTCAACATCTTGCCAAGGATGTAAGGATAGAGGTGCTCAAGAATCCATCCGTGCTATTGCGACAAGTGAACGTGATCGAAACGGGGCAACCATCGTGGATGACCCCAATAATCCAGTACTTGCAAGAAGGGGTACTCCCTGAAAACAGAGCGGAAGCGAGGAAGATCCAAAACAAAGCCCTACACTATGAAATGAACGGTGGTGTTTTGTACCGAAAATCCTTCTTGGGGCCACTACTGCGCTGTGTGGACCCCCAGGATGCGAACTACCTGATAAGGGAGATCCATGAGGGGATCTGCGACATTCACTCTGGACCACAGATGGTTGTCGCGAAGATCATGAGCGCCGGTTACTACTGGCCTGGTATGCATGTCGACGCACTGAAAGAGATCCGCAAATGTGACTCTTGTCAGAGACATTCTCCAGAAACACTGCGCCCTAAGAACGATCTTATCCTTGTATCCACTGCATGGCCTTTCCAGCAGTGGGGAATCGACATGGTGGGACCCTTCCCGATGCTCCCGGCGCCGTCAAATTCATCATAGTGGCCGTTGATTACTTCACAAAGTGGGTGGAGGCCAAAGCCCTTGCTTCAACCACAGCTATGATGGTGCGCAAGTTCATCTGGGAGCACATCATATGCAGATTTGGCCTCCCGCTCAAGATTGTAACTGACAATGGCACCAACTTTGCTTCGGAAGACCTCAAGAAGTGGATGAAGGAGATGAAAATTGAACACACTTTCACATCTGTTGCGCACCCCCAAGGCAACGGACAAGTGGAAAGCGTGAACAAATGCATTGTCGAGGGAATAAAGGCCAGACTGGGCACAAGGCGACGAGGCTGGGTAGATGAGCTCCCTAGCATCCTATGGGCTCACCGAACCATGCCTAAAACGAGTACCGGCGAGACCCCTTTTAGCCTAGTCTATGGTTCAGAGGCGGTTATCCAGGCGGAGATTGGCCTACCCTCACCACGCATGACAGCGGTCAACACAGTCGACAATGAAAAGGAGAGACGCCTTGACTTGGACCTGTTAGAAGAAAGGCGCGAAATCGCGCGAATCAGAGAAGCTAAGTACAAGACCCAGCTGGAAAGGTACTACAACACAAGGGTCCGCATTTGTACCTTCACTCCAGGGGAATACGTCTTTCGCGACAATGAAGCGTCAAATGCAGAACGCCCAGGGAAGTTGGCGCCCAAATGGGAAGGCCCGTATCTGGTCCACGAGGTGCTGGGCAAAGGGGCCTACAAGTTACGTACCTTAGATGGCCACATCTTACCGCGAACATGGAACGCGCAACAACTGCGCAAATGTTATATGTAATCTACTTCGGCCTTGCGCCCCCTTTACTTTCCTACGTCGGCTATACGCCATTAGCAATCAATGTATGAAGGCCTAAGCGCCAATTTCTGATTTAATGAAAGCATACGACATGTTTTCTATTACATTTTTTCGTTACAAATGCATGCTAAACTTTTGATTAGCGCGAAAACACTCCAGCATTTCAGAGTTTGTTAAACAAGAACCGCCTCCAAGGTCCTCCGCGAACAAAGCGCGAGACCGGGCGGTCACCTTTTACTTAAAAGACACTTCCATTTATTCGAGCTAATTTAACCTAAGTTTTGACAGCAATGCAATAATTGCAACGGAAAAAACGAAAACGATTCATATAATGTAAACATGCGCAACAGCGCAGCATTTTACAATCAAAGTTGCAAAAGAAAATTACAAGGCATAAACGCCTATCAACAGCCTACTCTATTCATCGCGTCGATCACCATCATCATCTCCGTCATCATCGCCATCATCATCGTTGCCATCATCATCACCATCTCCACCGTCATCACCAGCCGGCTCTTCATCGGACAATTCGACGGTAACTGGTGGATCGAGAACTGCTTTAAGACGCTGACACCAGTCGTCTTTCTTCAAAGATTCCACAACCAGATCCATAACAGGCAAAGTAAGGTTGTCATATGAGTTTTCAGCATGTGCAAGCGCGGCATCAGCCTGTTCAGTCACCGAGCAATGGCTCACATCAAATTCTTGCCCAAGCATCTGCTCAACATGACTGGCACATTCCAGGTAGCCCCCTCGATGACCCACCGCACGCGCGACATCCGTGAGTGCAGCAACGGCGCGATCTAATTCCCCAGCATTAAGAATGGAGTTGGCAACCTTCAACAAAAGCAGAACATCAGAGGCAACTCGGACGAAAGTAGAAAGCACATAACAAAATTACAAACTTACCAGCACTACTCCACGAGTGCGCATCCACTCCGCCTCAGACACAAGCGTGTCAACGATGCCTTGGGCCTCGGAGTAGTTGGTCTGGGCCACATTAAGCGCGGCAGTGCTAACATCACGCGCCTCTTCAGCTGTGGCAGCCTTAACCTTCTCGGCCCCCAGGTCGATCTCCAAAGACTCACATTTGTCAATCTGCTCATTCAAGCGACGTTTGAGCTCAGCAATCTCAATGTCCTTAGCTTGGAGATCTTTATCCTTGAGGGACAACTGCACCTTCGCCTCAGACAACTCAACCTGGAAATTGACAAACGACTTATGCCATTTTGTAAACAACATAGCAAGAAAAAGTGTTTTAAATAAACTAACCTCCATCTGCTGCTTGGCAGCCTTCTCACCATGCGCCTCTTCAACCTTCGATGTCAACTCAGCAACCTTCGCTTCGAGGTCAACAATCTTCTGCCGAGCCGCGTAGGCGCGCTCGTTATCCTGGGCACAAATGCACTTGAACTCGGCCTTCTCCTTGGCCAGTTGCTGTTCAGCATTTTGGAGTTTATTTTTCAGGCCCTCGCGCCCCCATTCTTCGGCCTTCTTATCAGCATCAAATTTGGCCTTCTCCTCATCAAAGGCAGCTTTCGATTTGTCAAAATCAGCAATGCGCTTTATCATGCGCTCGCGATAACCCTCCCAGTCTGCTCGCTCCCTAACCATCGTTCGCCACTCGCGAACTATCTGATGATTGGCAGCACGAGCATTGGCCTCTCCAAGCACAAAGGTTCGATACAACAATTCATGAGGTTTCGCCCTTTGCCGGTTAACTTCTGCAGGGGTGAACGAGTTCAAGAACCACTCGCGGCAAGGGCCGAATTCCGAAAAGGTATCCTTTTGCTTCAAGCTCCAGGGAGCTCGGTGAGGGGCGTCACCGCGTTCTTCTTCGGTATAAGTTTTGTAATATATGTCACCAACAGTGTCCTTCGCCCCAATCACGTTTGGGTTATAACCCCCAGCTCCACCAGAGCTCGCGCCGCTAGAAGTAAACCGACCCGACCCCTTAGAAGTAGTAATCTTGGATCGATCATGGGTCTCGACATGCGCGGAGTGGGTAGGTTTGGCGACCTCAGGCCCCTGAACATTGACAGGCTGATCCATAGCCTTCTTCTGTGCCAGCTCCTTCTCCAAGGCCTTCTTCTTCGCCTCTTCGGCTGCCTTCTCCTCCTCCGCCTTCTTTTTTCTCTCTTCTTCATCTTTCCTCCTCCTCAATTTTCTTTTTCCTTTCTTCTTCTCTCTTCTGATTCTCCTCTGCCTTTCGCTGCGCCTCGGCAGCCTTCGCAGCGTCCTGAGCAGCAGTATCAGAGGACTTGATGGTAATCTTCGGCCTCTTCGACCCTGGCTCACTGAACTTGACACCCTTCTCAGGGGTCTTCTTCTTGATCTCTGTGAAAATAATACAAGTACATTAAGCAAGGAAGGTAAAAAGTAATGAGAAGCAAAAAAACATACTAGGAGAAAACTTATACAACGAGCGCAGGTTGCTCGTTTCCCCAACCACGGGAATCACAACAGCAGTAGCCGCGGAAGCCACACCAGTCGTGGCCTCGCTTCTACCCCTTTTCCTGCCAATCAACTGGGCAGCAGCATCTTCTTCTTCTTCAGCCTCATCTTCAGGCACAGATGGGGTCGCGCCAGCATTAGGGTTACGAGAACCCGCGCTCCCAGAGCTCTTTGAGCCGCCCGCTCCAGTTTTTGTTTTAGCTGTGCGCGATAAGCCTTCAAGTGAGTCACTGATTATCACAAAATCGTCTAAGTCACTTTGTCGAAGGCGAAGAGTACCTTTATCAGCAGCAGCAGTTACGCGACTAGGGCCAGTCCCCTTGCTGGTCACTTCAGAATCCACCTTTGTCTTCTTCTTCAGGGGTTTCTTCTTCTTCTCTTCTAGGTCAATCCCCAGGTCGCACAACACACCTGCAAAGATGTTAGACCACGAACTTAGCTTGCCGCTGGAAGACCCTACTGACTCCTCGCTGGAAAGATAGAGAATCTCTTTCCCAGGATAAGTCACAGAGCGCAAAGGACGAGGTTTAGGAAATTGCGCACCTTCAGTCGTAGTTGGCGGCGAAGCACAGGCACCATCAACCGGATACATGAAGTTGCCCTTGATCTGGTCATACCAGCTCTCCTCGTCATCGCGCAATGGGCGCACGCCCATAGAACCACCAAACGTGGCGAAGGCAGCTTGATACAGTTGCGCCTCTAAACATGAAGGTAAATAAGTAACAATTAAAGCAAAGCACTTGGAAAAAGATAAAGGAGATAACTGACCTTGATCGCCGATCTTCAACACCGGAACCTCCCTGCTGTTGGGTGACCATTGGTCACTCATCTTAGCCGCTACTAACACGTTTTCCCCAAACACCCGATTTGGGGTTGGGTTCAACTGCTGATACCACCGGGCATTCTTAGGAATCGGAAGGTCTTCCTTCGGTATTGCTTCAGTCCAATCCCTGAAGGGCATGGCAATCGGCAACACCTCTTCACGGATGAAGAAGAACTTGGGTTTCCAGTCATTGAAACTCTTAGGGGGGTTTAGCAGAATTTTCTTCGCCGCACCACGGCTTGCAAAAGAGAAGAAACCCATCGTCCTCTGCAACTGGTAGAAGGCCCGGAACTTATCCACAGATGGCTCGATGCCATGAGAATGACACAAGAACTCGAAGTGACGAACCCTAACCATCCCAGGTGGGCTCATCTGTGACAGATGGAAGTTGTAATGATGAAGAATATGCCCCATAAAGTTTGTAGCCGGTAACCTAAAGTTACCCTGAAGAAAGAAATCCTCATATAAGGTAATATAACCAGGTGGTGCATCAGCCGCGGTCTGGCCCTGAGCCGGATACCGGGCATCCCACTCTGGTGGGAATCGGAAACTCCGAACAATCTGTTCGAAGAGCCCGAGATCCCATTTGAGGACAGGAACTGGTCCTTCCTCAGCAGCAGCAACTTCTTGATGTTCTTCACTCATATCGGAAAAGAATTTCTGGAAAAAACTTGAAGGTTTGAAGAAATCTTGAAGATGTGAAGAACAACTTTGAAGATTCAAAGAAGGAAGTTTGAGAGAGAGTAAGAAAGCAACGAAGAGAAGTGAGGATCTCTCACATCTCTTCGGATATATATACCCATCGCATTTAATGCGATGGGTAACCGTGCCGCTTTCGCCGCTAGGCTAACCAACGAGAGGCTGCCACGTCAAGCGGAAAACCAGGGGTGACGGTTACCACGCGCGCGTGGGCCTCACTCTCCTGACACGAAGTGCAACCGTCGCAGTCGGCATGATGACACCCGTGCCAGGGGTCAACTCAAACGTCGCACTCAACGACTTATCCCACCAACTTGTCAGAGTTCAAATTTCGAAGTTTCCCGCCATAAAAATTACAAGTAACTTTAGGCAAAAGTTACATGAGCCGCGCAAGCTAAACGCCACCTTCAATAACCTTGCGCGCCTGATCGGACAAACAATAAATCCCTCAAGACCTGCCTTGGTAGCTGCGCAATTGGAAACAACAATTTCCACATGCGCCACACTAACCAAGATCAAAAGCACATTTCTCCTTTTACTTTTATTTCTCTTATTTTTATTAAGTCCAGAGCTCCAACCACTTGCGTTGCGCATGGTGCAACACTGGACTGGGGGGACTTGAAGGGGTATGGTCCCAAAAAGTCGCGCAAACCTCCTCTCAGGTTGCGCGTGAGACCATACTCCTTATTTCAGTAAACTTATTAATAAGATCCTCGCGCGGCACACTCCACGTTCTGATCTACCCCACGCGAGGCACGGCCCTCTAGAGGCTCAGATATCAGCACTTAGCATAAAACAATGAACAAATAAGCATACTAACCCCGCGCGGGTTAGTTTGCTGTCCAACAAGAACCACACAGTAGGGAAGCGCACGGCTACCTACAGTGGTACACAAGGTACAAATGGCAGTAAAAGGAGCCAATGAGCGTCCAGCAGGCTCTGGTCAATCGTGCGCCACGATCGCCTGACGAAAAGTACACAAGGACGTCTACGTGGCACCAATCAGAGGACGGAGACAACTGTCCCACGATCTCCACTTGTCTGCTGATGACAGAAGGACAACAAGGCCGACAACAATGACACGTGGCTCTAATCAAGGTGCGCCAGCACCGACGAACGTCTAGAAGCCACTAAGCGGTCGGCGCCAGCGAGGCAAAGAGCATATCCGTTATGTTGTCCGTTTCCGGCCCAAGGCCCATCAGCCCATAACCTCTTACACCTCTCCGGCTATAAATAGAGACCTCATTTCACAGGTTAAACATTCTATTCCCTCTACTCTCACTCTTAGCACTTAATTACTCTCAAAGCAGTCGCTTATTCTCACGCCGGAGCCTGGTTAAGAGGGAAACCCCCACATTCCCCTCTTAACGAGTAACGGTGTTCTGTTTTGCAGGATCAAACCATTCAGGTCGGAGCTCAAATATCCATAAGAAGATTAACCACTATGATAGAAACATAAACCAATCTAAATTAATTCCTTAATTAGATCAGTGTTTCTTCACCGGGTAAGGATTGTGACAAAAATCCTATGTTTCGTCAGTTATGAGGATGCATGAGTTAAGTTTATAAGCTTTAAACAGTTCATAAGTTCATTATTTAACCAAACAATAATACAATACACCCAATCATATACCAAACGTGCAAAAGTTACAATGCAAACTAATTATAAAAACACAGTTGTGAAACAAGTAACGTGTCGAGGAAAGACCTTGAAAACTCGGGTTGTCACATCATCCCCAACTTGAAAGAAATTTTGTACCGAAGTTTGATAAGTAAACCAAAAGCGGCGAAGTGTTGGATCAGGATGATTGTGGATTTTCCTCGGGTACCACATCATCCCCAACTTGAAAGGGAATTTCGTCCCGAAATTTTGAAATAAATTTTGTTTACGTGCGTTTTCATTAGACGGTATAAATTCAAATTACTTTACGTTTCGATGTCGTCGCAACGCGCTGTACCATTCTTTAACTAAAAAAAAACTATTTTCTTACGTGCTTATATTAATGTACGTGGCGAGATAAATTCAAGCCGGTTTACATTTCTATGTAAATTTCTTTCGCAAATAAGTCGGGTCAATTAGTCAAATATAAAACGTTTTCATATATAAAAAACAGCGATTTTTTAATAAAAAAATTGTAAAAAAATGGTATGTTTTTAGGCTTTTTTTAGTTAGTTTTTTTGTTTGCTCATTTAAACTAGCTTTCTCATGATCCATCCCCTTATACATAATTAAAAAAACAAAAATAATTTGGAAATTTAGAATTTTAAAGTATTAATATGTAAAAATAAATAAATAAAATCTTTTCAGATTAAACAGGTGGCGTTCGTGTGAAGCCGTCACAAATAAACTTGTCGACACGAAAGTTGGGCTTGTATCGAACCCCAACACCCGTTTAACAGCCCTTGTGGAAAATAAAATCAACATCTCATTTCTCCTCATCGCCGGCCTCTCTTTGTTCACAGGTAAGCAAGTAGTAATTATTGTTCTTTTTTCTTTCAATTCAAACCGCAATCTGACCAATAATTGTTTGTTTACGAGAATATACTCGATTTTGTTGCAATTAACTTAATCGCTTCTTATATTCTTTTGCACAAAATGATTCTCGTTTCTTTCAATTCGGTTACATTTTGTAGATGGAAGAAGAGATGGATCGCATTTCACAGCTTCCTGATTTCATTGTTCATCACATACTCTCATTTTTGCCTGACTCTCCTCCTGCTGAACTTGTTCGAATGAGTGTGTTGTCCAAGACCTGGTTTCACCTAACCGCTTCTTTTCCCATTTTAAATTACGATATCTGTAAATTTAAATCTAGAGAAAGTTTTTTCAAGTATGTTGAGTGCACCACCTCTAGATTCTGCCACCAAAATCTCACTGCACACAGGCTCACGCTCTATGTAACCATCCGGAATCCTGCAGAATTAGATATTGTCAACAGATGCCTTGGATTACTTCTTGTGATTGGCGTCAAGGAGTTGTCCATGTCTATGTCAGCTATGCCAAAGTATCGTTTGCCTAACACACTCCTATCTGTTTCTGTGTTAAAATCGTTGAGCATATATAACTGTGAGTTGCCTTCTTCTTTGATGCATGACGGTGTCGTCAAGTTTAAGTCTTTGATTAGTTTGCAACTCCAAAACGTCCGTATCGATGAAGAGGTGATCAAGTATATCACCACTGGTTGCCCTCTTCTACAGTGGTTTGAGATGCGTTGTTGCTATGGTTTCAAAAGATTTTGTGTTTATCAACACCAAAATCTTCAAAGAGTTGGTCTTGTTGGAACCTCAGTTGAGATAATTGATATTGAAGCTCCAAATCTATATAATTTTTATTTAGCAGCAAAAAACGCTGGTAGACGGCCACCAAAATTGAACTTGGCTTCGTGCAAAAAACTAACTTCAGTGACTTACGAAGGGTATCCCTCACCAAACTCGAATGGATTCTTATCCAACTTCCCCTTTGTTGAAAATTTGAATTTGTTTACTAGTTGTGAAGGCAACAATTTGAAGTTGTCAAGTCATTCCTTGAGGACATTGGAGTTATTTACAGACTTCGATTTGGAAAAAATCGAGTTAAGCACCCCCAATTTGGATTTATTTATTTATTGTAATGACGACTATGGTTGGGTTGGGGTAAGGCAGTTACCCCATTTGAAAGCATGTATGGGATGCTATCCTGATGGTTCTATAGATACTGCTTGGTTCCAGAAGTTGAGGCTCTTTTTGGACAAAAAAATGGTTTCAAAGCTTCCAATTTGTATATTTGCACGGATCAGGTGCTTTCTTTAATCAAACCGTTTATCTATTACATTATCGTGAACACTTATATAAAACAACCCCAACTCAAAGTTGTATATTCCTCCCATTCCATTTGTCTTGCAGAAGTTCATAGTGTTAGAAAACATAAAGGAGAATGAGTTGCCACCTTTTGAACTTGAGCATCTTGAGCTACATTTTGAGCACGAAGAATCGTTAGATCATGCGGCTTTTGTGGATGCAGTTCTTTGTTGTTTCCGTCCTCGATTTCTAACCTTAAGATCATCCTTTCCTTTAACTGATTCTGAAGAACAAAGTGCTCTTGTCAAGGTAAGAGTTATACGTGCTCTCTTTGAAGAAAAAGCAATTAGCTTTATATTGGCTTTTGTTTGCACACCGCAGTTAATTAGAAATATTGGCTTTTTTTTCTTTAGTTTACTTACGAGAGGCTACTTGAACAAGAAAATCAAGGCCATACCAGTATTCAGATTGTGTCGCCTTACTCTTCCAAAGCACAAAAGCAGGGCTTGATGTTATTGGCAGACCCCTTACTTGAAGAAAAAGCAATTAGCTTTATAAAGGAAAAAAGGGACGCATATTAGTGAGTTATTTTTATAGATACATTCTTTACCTCACACGTTAATACCCAAACAGAAGAAGCATGCGGTCAAAGGTTTGCGGATTTGGAGAATTTATGATGCGTTGGATGTAGGAGTCTATCGGTTAATTTGGATTGAAGATTAGAGTTTAACAAATTGTAATTAAACTTTATAAGTATTATGCTCTTTTATATTTACATATGTATTGGTGGTTTTGAATTATGACAATACTGATGTTTGGGCTATATATATTAATATATAGTCCGTGGGTTTGCTTCATTACTATTTGTGGATATCTATATATATATATATATTTTTGGGCATGATATCATGGTTTTTGTTAAGCCTGACAAAACGGGCGGGGGTGGGATGCGGGTTATAACTGGTTGATTAAAAGGATTGGTTTGCTCCGGGTCAAAATGGGTTTTGACGGAAGTGGTTTCGGGTTGAAATGGGTCACTTTAGAAAGAAGTATAACATGACTAAAAAATAATTATAGCAATTATATCTAATAGTTATGGTGTTTCTTATTTAAATTGTGCATAAGATACTTAAAACTCAATCAGAAGATAAACAATAAACCGAAAAAGGTCAACCTTAATAGTTCAAAACGAGGTGAGTGAGCCCTCTGAAGTTAACAAACCAAACTCGAGATTGTTTTTACAGTCCTTTCAAGAGCGCAAACTTTTTTTTTTCATACTGCAACACTTTATTAATTTGAAGTTAGAAATTATAGGCGAATTAATGCTGATATGCGAAATAGGCTCATACATGAGAATAAAGTGGACAAGCTGATTAAGCTTGCGTATCTAATACTGACATGTAATTGTACATGATACTTAAAATTGCCCTTTAACAAAGGCGAATTATAATGCTGATACGCGAAATAGGATCACTTGGTGTACTCACTCTCATAGAGAGTTGAAAAGAGAAAATAGTTGGAGCTCTTGTTTCCTTTTGTACTTTCTGTCCACAGTTTGTTCTTTGGTTGTTGACTGATCCCCTAGCAATTCTGCAGCTGCATTGACTTTTCTTTAGGGTTTTGACTTTCTAATTGAAATGAAAGATCTTCATGCTCTATTATGGTTTCCAGTGGTGGCCATGAGTTTTTGTATTGGTGATTTAGATTTTAGACAAACATCTCTTCTAGTTTCTCAATTGTGTGATCCTGCAAGTTATAAATAATCCTCTTTTGATTAGTTTTAAAGATGAAACCACCTATTTGTCAATGCTGGAAGATCTTTGACTATTTGTCTAGTCAAATAATGCAACAAGGGGACTTTTTAGAGTTGGGTTGACTAAAATTAGACTTTGAACTGAATAACTAAGCGAACTTAAAGATGACATGTTTTTCAAACAATTTTAGCATTGCAATCTTTATGAGAAAGGGTCATATTTTATCACTAACAAGTTATTGGTAAAAATAGCTTAAAAGTAAAATGGGTCAAAAGTCACACATAGTGTATATTAAGGGACAACGGACTTTAATAATCTCAACTATTTGCTATTGGCCGACAAAAATCCTAAGTATAAAAATAACCACTGATGGTCCCACCTTTTAACCTGTTGTCCACCAGTGGACCTTTTCTAACTAAGGTCTAACCCAGTAAGTTTTTTGGTGACATAGACTCTGACGTGACACAAACCATTGTTATTTGATGAGGTTGCTGCTTATCTACCACTCTCATCACCAACTTACCTCCAATTAGTTTTCCGGTGTAAATTTCTTTTAGAAATGAGTCGTGTCCCAAATACGTTTTATTGCCTATTTTTATGTACGTTTGAAGTAAATTTTGTTCAAAAATGTGCGTTTTCATTAGACGGTATAAATTCAAATTACTTTACATTTAGACGTCGCCGCAACGCGCCGTACAATTCTTTAACTAAAATAACTATTTTCTTACGTGCTTATATTAATGTATGTGGCGAGATAAATTCAAGCTGGTTTACGTTTCTACGTAAATTTCTTTCACAAATAAGTCGGGTCAATTAGTCAAATATAATACGCTTTCGTGCTTGTTTTTATCTACGTTTTCAGTTGGTTAACGTTTTGACGTATTTTTTTCGAAAACGATTCGGGTTGTATATAATAAGTTTTATTAGATGGTATAAATTCTAGTTGCTCTCAGTTTCGACGTCCGCCTCAACACACGAGAAATTTTCTAGTTAACCACATTTAATAGGTGTAGCCAAGTTGTTGGAACTTGGAAGCGGAACTGGCATCGTATGTAACGACAAGAGTAACGGAGATTAGGCACGGAATAAAAAGTCAAAAGTCAAGAACCCTAACCATAGATACATTACATTACATACACCTATATCCAAAGCTCAAATCTTAGCTCCTTATAGATTCTTGCTTCTGCGGTTGATCCACCAACGGTTACTACATCTTTCTTTGTATTTTCAGGTAATTAATTGAAGGAATCTGATAATTCTGTTGATAATTCTTTTCTTTTGGCGTTTTTTGTTTCGATTTATTTGAAATAATTGGAACGGGTTTGTTTTGTTTATTAACATGATTTTGTTATTGATTGCAGATGAGTCACTTATTAAATCATAATTCAGCTGATAATCGTAAGTTTTACCTTTCTAATCCTGCCAGTTGCTACTTGTTTGACTTTAATTATTGACTAGAAGCTGAAATTAGTACACTGCTCGTATTAAAGTTAGGTTTTTGGTGGAAAATCTTGCATTATTTGGAAACAAATTGCATTTGAAAGAAGATGAATTTAAGCATGAATTATATTCCATATTAAACTTTGATAGTTGTTAAGTTGTTAAAGTAATTTGCAATAAAGTGTATGGAATTTGGTTAGGTCGGGCTAATATCGGAATACACGGTCCAAGTAAAGTATTTTTGTTAATTTTTTTTTTTTTTTTTTTTTTTTGTTGAAGTTGTTTTAAAGGGAGAATGTAGCTCCATAGGAATATAGTGGATATCTCATGTAAATTTTTCAAAACAGTTTATGTATTATGTTTGATTAAGGGGAATCTTTTTTTCGGCATACCAGATGGAAGCAAAGGTGTGGAAGTTTTTGTTGGTGGGTTGGCCCGATCTGTAACTGAAGACAAGGTTCATAAGGTTAGCTGACTCTTTATACTCATCAAGTGAATACGTTTTGTCCATAAAAATAACTTCTTGCTGCGTTCGTTTAGTTAATAGGTTGCGAAACTTTACAGTGTTGTTACATTTGATGTTTTTTAACTATGTCAACTCTCAACGCTTTGTTTCTGTCTCTTTTAGGTCTTTTCAACTTGTGGAGAAATCATGGACATTCGCTTGATAAAAGATCAAAACGGCAGCCTAAAGGTTCGTTCAATAGTCTGCCCACAGGCCACAGTTATCTTTTCTCATCATCCGTTTCTCTCTTTTGAAAGCTTACATATCCGTTTATGTGCATATATACATAGGGGTTTGGCTTTGTACGCTTTACAACAAAAGACGCTGCTGACAAAGCTCTAAAGGAGTTAAATGAATCTATGGTAAAGAATAATCTCAAACAAATTTACCGATAATTTGTAAAACCAACTTGTATGTATCTATCACATTGTTACATTTTTTCTAATGCAATAGCCTTATGTTTCAGCTAGAAGGGAAAAAGATTGGTGTTCTCCCATCAGCTGGACACGATACACTTTTTTTGGGGAACCTTAACAAAGGTTTGTTTTAATCTCGTCATAATACCGTAAACGTTAATGATTGAAGTCTTTAGTTCCCCTTATCTTAGCTATTTTCTTTGTTTAGGGTGGAGCGCTGATGATTTTAGTAACGTTGTGCGCCAGGTAATATATATTGTTTTTGTTTTTTAGTTATCAACTAAACTTCTACAGTTCTACTGATTATAATGCCACGTCACCAACTTATTCTTGGTGGTTATAGGTTTTTCCAGATGTTGTTTCCATTGATCTTGCACAGCCAAATGGTAGTGAGACAATTAGCAAAAAGTTCAAGAACCGTGGTTTCGGTTTTGTGAAGTTTTCGTCTCATGCTGTAAGTCCCTGTTTATTTAAATAGTTCAAAATTGCTGATAATAAATTAACAGTATTATACTTTTATAATCAGGCTGCAGCACGCGCACTTAAGGTTGGTGCTAAGCCAAATTTTGTTCTTGGTGGTACTTTGCATCCATCTGTTAAGTGGGCTGAAGAGGATGCTGGAGTTGATACAGAGGAACTTGCTAAGGTGTTTATTATTTTCAGTAATTTATCATGCATGATTCTTCTGAATTATCTGATGTACATTGATGATTTTTTTTAATTTCCAGATAAAAATAGCATTTATCAGAAGCTTACCGTCTACTGCTGATGAAAACTACTTGAAGTTACTCTTTGGGCCCTTTGGGAAGGTTAGAGATACCGTGGTTTATTTATTTATTGATTTTTTTTAATTTAAAGTATGTAAGTTGTAAGATTTAATGGTTTGCATGCTTATGTTTCAGGTAGAAAAAGTGGTGGTACACAACAAGGGCGCTTCTAGTGTCGGATTTATTCATTTCGCTCAACGATCAGTAAGCGGCAAAACTTAATTTAGCATGCAGTTTGACATATTAATCTTTTTTTGATGTTTTTGTAATTGCTGACTTTGTTTCCATAAATAGCACCTTGATAATGCCATAGGGGGGCTAAATGAAAAAACCGTCAAAGGGCCAAAGGGCGGTCCATCATTTAAGCTACAGGTACTGTAAGCAACTGTAGGTATTTAATACGTTATTTACAGAAGAATAACAAACAAATATGAGATATGATAATAGGTTGAAGTTGCAAGGCCCATGGACAAGAAACGGAAAAGGGTTTATGAAGATTCGCAACTCACTCAGTCGCGTGAGATTTTAAATAACTACAAACCTCAAAATTATGAGTCAGTCATGAGTTCTTTCAATGGCTACCGTGACGACACAGTTCAAAAGGTTTGTTAGATATTAATGTCCTTTTTCAAAAGAATAATATATCTGGCTATTTACACTTTGATATTCTTTTCTGCTTATTTTTAGGATCCTATAGTTGCTGATCCCCATGAAGCTGCTGTTCTTCTGCTACCAGTGGCTGTTAGAGATCGGTTACTTCGAGTTTTACGACTCGGTATTGCTACTCGATATGATGTAATGTTATCCCCTGATTTAGTTTTCTGTTTTGTCTTTTTGTTGGAAAATATGCTTGGGGGAGTTGACATTTGGGTTTATAATATTTTTATTTGTTCTTTTGCAGATCGAAGTTGAATCCCTAGCTAATCTTGCGGAACTACCTGAATCTACAGCCATATTAGTTCTTGATCAGGTTAACTATTGAATATTAAGATATCTGTTATACACAAGTATTAATTATGCTTTATCGTTCTCTACAGTTTATGTTATCGGGAGCAGAAGAGCATGACAAGGGAGCATATCTCACTTCACTAATTTCAAAGGTACATATTAAGTTTTGGTTTTAGCCAGAATTTCACACACACACACACACACACACACACACACTTAAAACTTCAATATATATTGTATATATCCTTTCGAATATCTTACATGCCCTTTCAAAACCCTGAAACAATATTTTCTTCCTCCATTATCTATTCCACTAAAAGTAATCCTACACCAATAAATTCCCATTTTACCCTCAGTAATTAAATTTTTAAAGCATCATACCAAAACAACCAAAAGAAATCCACTAATTTAACTGCTCTTCTGCATGGTGCAAAAGCATCAAAATAAGAACCAGTTATATGATTGTTAAGTAAAACTCTCAATTAATTTAACGTGTCAAAAACATCAAAGCCCTCATACTGAGATGGCTTATTCTCTTGTAGTAATAGCTACCTAGATATGAAATGTAGAAACAAAAATACACTGCATCATTATTCTACCTACCCAACTGAACCATCTTAACCGTTTTTTTTAGAACAATTTATTACTAAAACAAATATACATCTATTACAAAGCTACCCGCATTCACCTTCTGCAATATGCAGAAAAACAGGAAAAAACACAAAAGGGCCAACAGACCCCTAATCTAGTTTTAGCAAAATTGAATTTTTGCAAACTCTAGCAAAATCATTAAAAGCTTACAAACCTTAATCAAAAGTATCATCTTCAATGCCCCGTGAGAGTGAGAACATGCAGGAGGAACTCTCTTTTGGCGCTCTGTTTGCTTGTTGGGGAAGAAGGGTAAATTGGTCATAGAATTTGTTAAGAATGTTAAGTTTTAATGTGTGAAAATCTTCCTTGGTTTTATGGATCTAATTCCCAGAGTTCCAACACAAATAATTTGTATTTCGCATACAGTACCAGGTGGACAAACTTGGATTGAATCAACTACCTTTAAATATGTCAAGATTAAGGGACACTAATGTCAGGGAAACAGTGGGCCTGGGCCTCTCTGGTAGGGCCCATCTTCCAGCTCTTGATTCTCTTGGCTTGCCTCTTGACCCAATTGTGCCTAGGTTTGTTTCTTGCATTCGACGTAACTTGGTTTATAATATATAGTTCACTTTTATAAAGAGCAATTTGATAAACAGGAAAAGCTTCAGTTTTTTTTTTAATATTTGTTCCTATGCAATTTTTATAGGACCCAACACAAATAAGGAAAAAATAAACACAAAAGTCAACCTGTTATTAACGTTGATCAAGTGGCACCGTTTCCCAATAATGCTTTATTAAGCCTAATTCAATAGTTAATCAAACATTGATTAAATAATATTCCTATCCATACACCATACTTTATATAAACTCCTGTAATGTAATAGCATAATTTCCACACATGGAAACAACAATTTCATAGCGCACAAACTAATCAGAGTCTAGGCTAATTATAATGTTCAAACATAGTAAAGGATAAAAGACGGCTGGGTTGGGTAACATGTTAAAAAGTTCATTAAAATAGAAATAGGTCAAATTGGCCATGGGTCGGGTTGGGTGGGCTGACCCGTCGGCTCAGACACTTTCTCCTTTTTCCAGTTTTTCATTCTTCAGTTTTATATTTTGTTCTATATATTTTTCTGTTGCTGAAAAAGCGAGTCATTTTTCTAAAATAACCTTGCTTCAAGTTTTTCAGGTAATGTATAAATATATAATATGATTACGCATTATGACAAAAGCATTTGATTACTATCCAGATATCTGAATCTGCACTATGTAATGTATAATATGATTGCACAATATAACATAAGTATTTTATAACTATCCAGATATCTCAATCTGAACCTCGGTATGGATAGTATGTACCTGTCAACCAAAACAAATGTTATATACTTATAACCTTTGAATGATTACAAATTACAAATTAGATAAATCCTCATCATGTGAACATGATAAAATAAAATCTGAATCTTGGTTAGATGAATTGTTTTCTGCTGACTTAAAATTATTGTTCTCGTGTATTGAATTGTGTATAATGCAGGTCGGATGGTTATGCATCTCGTTATTCTTCATTAATTTCAGAATATGGTGCGCCAAGCCATGCAAGTGTTTTAAAAAGAGATGAAATAAGTCCATTACGCTTTCATGAATTACCCGCTTCTTCTTCCGCCACTGCTTCTTACAGTCGATATTTGACAAATTCAAATCTCCCAACAGCTTACGGAAACATGGAGGAAATGAGCCCCAACCCGTCACACCAAATCCCGGGCTCATCTTCAATATCTTATGCAAATCATGCACAAGATCCGTACGCAATTCCAGCTTATGTAAAAGGCGGTGATGGTGCAGCTACTCGTCCGCAAATGAGATTTGACCCGTACACTGGTGAGCCTTACAAATTTGACCCGTTTACTGGTGAACGCATTGTTCCAGAAAACTCGTATGAGAATGCATACCGACTATGAAGAAATTGTTTGTGATGTTATATGAGTTGACGTCTGTTTTAGGTAATGCAGTTTATGTTAGTCTCCGAATTGAGAAATGTACATTACTGGAGTTGTTTTCAGTTTTCACTTTTCAGCGTAATTTAATTAATGTTTTTGTGAGGAATGAAAGGGGCGGGGCGTTTGGCAGGATAAAGTGGTATGCATCTATCTCATTATTCTTCATTGTAAAATGAATACTATATAACCATAACAGTATCTGTTGTTCTAAGAGTCTTAACGAATTTAGAAGAATTATATTGTTTTTTGAACGGCAATCAAATTTTTCCTTCAACGCCAAACAAATATGGTCTGCGTGAACAAAACCCGACTAAGTGAATTCGAGGGTTACGGTTTGACATTCGTGGGCAGGTCACGGGCATGCAGAAGTTCTGTTTTACCAAGCCATTGGAACCAAACTTTGTACCCACAGTGTGTGTGCGTATGAGTGGAAGTAAAACCCGAAGGAAGTAGCTTAAGCATCATGGTTTTTTACTTGTAAACACTTCATTTGTACACCCGCCGATCATGGCATTTCCTCATTTCAAACACACTACTTTTGTTGTTTTGAACACAGCTTAGTTCATAGGAAAGTTGTTATCATAGATAGCGTAAAGCCACCAGCCCGCATTCTAACCCGGAGGTGGCGGGTTCGAGTCTTGCTC
Source organism: Helianthus annuus (assembly GCF_002127325.2). Classification (NCBI taxonomy): domain Eukaryota; kingdom Viridiplantae; phylum Streptophyta; class Magnoliopsida; order Asterales; family Asteraceae; genus Helianthus; species Helianthus annuus. The sequence goes on along the minus strand of NC_035446.2, from coordinate 141,489,726 downwards.
GTTCCCAATGCCCCTACGGTAGCGGATTTACCCCCAGACTCAGGCTTGCTGGGTGGCGGTCTGCGAGGTGGGATCACCTCGGCGGTTGGGAGGACCGTGGAATATCCCCCCCCTCTTCTTTAGCTTATGCAAATGAGATTTTACCAGTAAACTGGTCAACCTTACAAAGTCTGATTGTCCTAGCTTGTATGATTATGAGAACATGTTGAGTAGTTGGATTTACTTGCAAGAAAGTTGAATCATGATAAACATTGATACAAGTTAGGAGGTGTGAAGTTTACACTTCAGGGCCGGCCCTGAGAATTCATGTACCCTATTTGAGCTCGAAAACAGGCCTTAGCAAAATTGGGTATTGGGCTCACTAAAGGTCTAAACCTAATGCCAGTGGGCTAATAACTAATCTAAACCATAAAAATAGTTTTGTAAGTGGACATATGTTGGTGTTTGTATGGGTATACCCTATTAATTTCTTTTTACATATACATATCGGGTTATTTTTAAAAATAACGTGCCCTTCAAAATATCGGGCCCTGGCTGGTGGTCCTCCCTACTCACCCCAGGGCCGCCCCTGATACACTTGTTTGAGATTATTATGATTTTTGGCACCTAGGAACTTTGGGCGGACCACATTCCAAGAAGGCACCACACTCTTAAGGGGGTCTCTTGCTTGGTCAGTGTGGATCTTTTTTTTGTTGCCTTAAAAGAAGTAGCTTCGGATTTGCATAGTGTGGATTTTTTAGTTACCTTAAAGAAGTTGTTTCGAATTTGGACGGTTGATGAAAAGTGGCATGTAAATTGATTGTCAATAAGTACATATCATTGATGGTAACCAACCCTTAGAAGTAACTACTCAACAATAGGGATGGTAACCAACCCTTAAAAGTAACTGCTCAACAATAGTAATAATGACTAGCGCCGGCCCTTAAAATTCGTATACCATATTAAAATTTTTTATACATATACATATCGATTTTTTTTTTGTTGAAAATAACATGTCCTGACCCGTAGTCCTCCCCGCCACCTTTAGGCCGCCCCTGACAACGACCAACATCAACTAGGTATATATCAATGGAAAATGAGAGTAGTAGAAGCTTAGATCAGTAACTACTATAAATAGTGTTTATCAACAACTTAGGCGCCGTAACCCTATAACTGAGTTTGTGCTCATAAACCAATCATCAACGCTAACTCAATTACTTTTGCAAGAGTTCATGCCAAAGGTTTTTTTTTTTTTTTTTTTTTGAGTTAATTATTGTTTTCGTCCCTGTGGTTTGTCAAAAATCACTATTTCAGTCCATTAGTTTAGAAATTGTGATTTCAGTCCCTGTGGTTTCACTTTTGTAACCATTTCAGTCCACCTCGTAACCATTTCAATTCCTGTACTTAACAGAATAATGGATTGAAATGAGTACGAAAGTGAAACCACATGGACTGAAATGGTTGCGAAAGTAAAACCACATGGACCAAAATCGCAATTTTTAAACTAACTGACTGAAATAGTGATTTTTGACAAACCACAGGGACGAAAACAGTAATTAACTCTTTTTTTTTTGTTGATAATGTTATTCCTATTCCTAATATAATTAAATAATAACCAATTAACATATATTTTCACGAAGAGTTGTGCGATTTGAAATTAAATGTTCCCGAAGGCACGACAGTGAAATAATCGGTAAAACTTCGTCTCTCATCTAAGTCGAACCAGTGTCACCCGTATTCGCTCTTCACCTGGATGCTGCAGAAAATAGTGAGGAGAGTGGGAATCGAACATGGGTCACAAGTAACACCAATTCTTTCCCCTATCACTCCACCACTACCTCATTCACAGATATCATACTTGTTAAATGTTTTTTTTAATAAAATCTCTGTTTTCTCATTGAGTTATCCTATTAAAAATTAAAAACTTAAGGATAATACTAAAGTGTTGATGGTTGCATATGTTCTTTTACCGACAGAGACCGTCGTTTATTTGTTATTATTTGAAATTACTGTTTTTGATCATCTTTATGTTTTCTTTTTTGATAAAATTAAGGAGATGGATGACTATCGACAAGTGACAATAGGAAAGGACAAACCCGCAACTACAAATCACTAATTTAATGTTTCAGATACGCCAAAAACACGTATGCATGTGTCAATAACAGAAAAAACAAAAGCATCACATTTTGTTTTTGCAAATATAAATTAAACTTTTGTAGTAGGAGGAGAAGAAGCGACAAAAATAGGTACAATGATATATGCGTCATGTGAATGACTAAAATTGAAAGCGGGCCTTGTGGTAGTGGGCTCAACCGACCGGAAAACAAAGGGAATAAAGGGAAACCCTTCTGGCACATGGACTCTTAACCTCACCCAAAAGTGGCCCGATCTATTAATCTCACTTTGGTTTGGTTTGGTTTGGTCCTCCTCTCTTCCTTTCCGGTCCCTTTATTTCAAATAAATCCGATAAATAGTTTTGTAGCATCTACAATGTATGGATGCTTGCTAGGTGGAGGCAATAGAGAGAGAGAGATCGGTCTGGAATAGGGGACGTGAGTGGACGAGGTATGTGAGGAAGAGGGAGGGGATGGATGTTGTTGAGGTGGTGGTGTCCACCTTTTTTCTTTCCCGTTGGAGATACTCTAGTGGTTTTATAATCTTTTAATTGTTATTTTGTAAAGAAATAACGTGTTAGAATCAAGTTTTTTTTTTGCGTCCAAAGGTATCTTAAGGGTTAGGATCGTTTTTAGCGATTTGTTGGACATGTTGTTTTGACCAGGTGGGGAGATTGAACTACCTCCCTAGGGTTTTGAACACCTCCTCTAGAGTGGGACGTCAGACCATCAAATAACATTGACAATTCAACAACGAGTGATAGACTTTGGTTACATCGGTGAAGCATGGTGTTTCGACACAAGCGAGAATGTCCAAACGAGTGAGAAGGGATGACCAAAAAACACGAATCTAGTGGGAAAACCAGAAACATGACGGGTGGGTGTTTTGGACTTTTGAGGACATTTATAGCTTTACAGTTTGTTTTTATATTTAAAAGGGTATAAATCTTAAAAGAATTTAACATTTTTTTTTTTCGTTTAACAATGAAAACGCATAAATGTGTTAATGGTTAATAGTGATAATCATATATGTCAACTTTTGAAAGATTTTTTCTTAAGGTGTAAGATTAATGAAGGGGAGTAGTAGTCATCGGTAGGCGTAATGGATAGAAGTAGATAAAGTCATAAAACAATGTTGTTGATATCAAATCAAAGTATATTTAACTGCTTCGTATATAATCACGTGCCTTAGCTGCCACAGGGCCTTTGCAAGCTACAACCTTAATTCACATGCCACTTAGTTGAAAATTTTGTAGTCAACTTGCTTCTATATTTTAATTTCATTTAAAGTAATGTTTTAAATAATCGGGCCCGTTTTTCTGACATTTTATGGACCGGCAGGTGTTTTCACCGTTTATTCGGTTTATTAAAAACCAAAAGGATTGATTTGTTAGCTACTAGTATCAAAGGCTTTCGATTTAACCGATCAAAAAATGTATGTCTAAAGTGAAAAGTTAAATTAATAAATGTGTATTTTAAAGCAAGGAGAATATTTTTCTTTAAGAGTAGATTTTCTATCATTTAGTTGAAAAGTTCCTCCTTATCTACAATTTTAGAAGAAAAAATTAATAATCCATCTCAACTACTAGCAAGCTATGATTAACATGCTATTAGTTAAAAAGAGTATATTAATTTTTATATTTTTATCCAATTTGATGACAAAATGGTAATAAAAAAATAAGTTAGTACTATGTAAAGTAATTATATCCGTCCATAAAATGTGATTTAGAGCACCCACAATGTTGAGAAATTGTGGGTGTCTAGAATCTGGATACATGTGACAAAAAAGATATATATCCACCTCATAAGTTTATACATTGTGGCACATGTCCGCTTGAGAAGTCTATAGACTTGGTCCGAAATTTCGGACAAGGTAGCCCCCCCCCCCCACCCACATGCGCACACACACATATATACACACACATGCATACATACATATAATTTTTAGTGAGGTTTGTGGGAGTTTATAAAAATGAGATTTATAATGAAAGTTATGATATTTGATATGTTGCATAAGTGACATTTTATGAAAGTCTAAAATTTTGTAACATTTTGGATGCTCTTGTACCAATTTAGTGTAAAACATTACACAATTAGATTCCAAATTTGGAAAAGTTTATTATATTAAATAGTTATATAAATTTTAAAATCATTTTTTACAATATCTAAAATATTGATTGATTTAGAATAGAAATTGCATAGAAAGAAGACAAAAGCCATCGGGGGGCCTGACTCACGAGTCATGAGCGGCAACGAGCATAAGGCTATCCAAACATGACCCACTATTGGTATGGTATCCATCGTAGGCCACCCTGTCCTTGCACCCACGGTGTAAACCTCGCCTTCTAATAAATAAATGCATTTAATCACCAAACCATATTTGGTTGAGGACTTTATGGTTTTTCATGTGACTCACTCACATGAATAACTATATTTCTAGATCACATCTCACATTATTATTATTATTATTATTATTATTATTATTATTTGTTTATCTATGTTATAACTAACAGAAAAAACTTATATGAAATCTTAGTCTGCTGTAAATATTAAAAAGTGATTATCTTATATATATATAATATATATATATATATATATATATATATATATATATATATATATATATATATATATATATATATATATTTCTAAAAACTTAACATCTCAAAATATGCATCATAGATAACAATCTATCTATCTAACATGGGTTTGGTAACAGTGAGTGTGATGTTGAAGTAAAGAGTAAGGTGAGATGGTGTACAATATGCATAAGAAGTTGTACAAAAATGAATGAAGAGGGGTGGCAGCGGTGCAGAAACTGCTGGGAATGTGCAGAACATGCGGTACAAGTGATACTGCCTCACTGTCTCTCACATGCTGGAGTGAGTCTAAGGTACAATCCTGTTTAGCATGTGGCCTTCCATGTGCATGCGCCGCTTTGCGCACTACGCACCCCTCCCTCTCCCTGCTGGCTGGCCCATCCCCATTTCACATGCCCCCTTTACGGAGGCCACACCCCCTCTTCATTTCAATTCCCTCTTTTACCCTTCTTTCAAATATCTCCTTGGTCTTTTTTCTGATCATACATTTTAACTTACAAATCTTTTAATGGAAAAAAATATACAAACCCAAAAAATCAATCAGAAAACACGAGCTTAATCTACACAAAAACTCACGATGAAGTTCAAAGAGGCTCACATAACAACTAGCCAAATTGAAACACGTGTAAAGCGTGGATCAGACTAGTTGGCGGCTAAGATTTAGCTCCCCCCCCCCCCCCCCCCTATCGCCAGCTAATTTAGTCTTTGTTTTGTTTTCAGTCGGCTGATTTAGCTTGTGCTTTTTTATTCGTCGGTTGAATTTAGTTATGCTTTACACGTGTCTTTTTTATTGTTTTTGGTGGACCCTATTATACTATTGATTTTTCTTTTGCAAGCTAAATTTTAGCTGTCTTAGCCGGCGGATCCTTTTTGGTGTCATGTGATTGGTTTATTTTTGTTTTTGTCTATATTTTTAACGCATTCATATGCATGTCTATTTTGTTAATTTTTAAGGTTGACTTATCTATTCATGTTAAGCTTTTGTTAAAAGACTATCATAAAATCTAACAACAATAATCAATATACTTTCAAATATTAGTGCATGGTTATGTCATTAGTAGTTTAGTACCCAAGTTTGGCTAAAGGCATTGCATACAAAAAACAAGCATTCGTTATTTATTTTCATCACTAGAAATCTTGTTAACAACACGCTTTCTGAATAGATCAATGATATTATGATAGTCAATTTCGACTTAAGATGTTCCAAATGCAATGAAAGTGGGGTCGTCGGCGATCTTATATTGCAAACTGAGTTTTTTTAGAGGAGAGGGTGTGAGCAAGGGCGGACCCACTGAAGGGGTATGGTCCCAGATCTCGCGTCAGCATCAACCGCGAGTGACCATTACCCTTATCAAAACCCCCATTAGCTAACAACCTACTTATGTCCGTGCGGGAACGCATCGACACAGTGGTTGAATCCAATCTGTCCAGTGATGGAGGAGGACTTACCTGGAATATTAGAACGGTAGAGTGATGCGGCATAGCATCACATCTGGTGTATGAAAACGGAAGTATTCACAGCGATGCGGCCTGGCACCGCGTCCAGTGAACACTTCTATCAATACAAGGAAGCTGGACAACAGCAACAGTCACCACAGGCGACGATGCGGCTGGCACCGCGTCTCGCGTATTTCTTGATCACAAGCAAGGGACGCGGTAACATCAGATGTTACCGCAGGCACCGATGCGGCTCGCACCGCATCCTATACGCCCAACAAGTGGGACTGACACCACAGTGCAAGTAGCACCAATGACAGTCATCTGTCAGGGCTACGTAAGTAACAGACTGACGTGGCGTAACCTCCGCACCCGACAAGCCTGACACACCTGCAAAGGTGCAGCACGTCGTCAGTCTGTCCATCCTCCTCCTCCTTCACTCCTCGGCTATAAATACCAACCCAAAACCAGGTTTGAGGTATCTCTTCACAACTCTTTCACCACTACTACTATCATATTTTGCTTCCCAAGCAGATTACTGATTCTCATGCCGGAGAGTGGTAACAAGGAGCACCCCCCACCCCATCCTCCTTGTTACGAGTCACGGTTTGTTTCCTTGTGCAGGAGATTAACCCACCGGTGATCCAGCCAGCGATCCTCGAAAGGAAGGGATTAACCCTTCTTGACGAGATCAGTGTGTTAACCCTGCCCGGTTAACCGTTGTTTCATCACCCACCCTTTGGCCAAGGTGTATGGCTAAAGAAAATTACAACCAAAGAATAGAAGGAAACCTAAAAACTTAGGAAGATGATAATAAATATGAATTAAACATATAGATTGTAGTCATATACTCGTATTGTCTTAATGTTGAGTCACCAATGACATGATAGCTAACCTACAAGGTGCCTACTCGCTAGCTATAAATGAGTAATAAAAAGGTCGTTATCAAGAGTATAAAAGCAGTGAAAACACACAAAAAAGCTATATCACGACCTCTTAATCTATCAACCAAACGTGATGGAAACACAAATTGCACAATATTATTACTATGAAAACATAATGATTAATTAATTAATTAATGTTTTTTTATGCTTAAAAGCAGCCACCCCATGAGAATTTTGGTCACGACACTTGTCCAACATGTAATTATTAAAATATAAAAAAGCATGAAATTGATGAAACATGGGTGATAGGAATATATAGAATAATAGCAGGGGTATTTTAGTAAAATCAGAATGAGATGGACCCTAATGTGGTGCTTTCACATGTGCCAATTTGCAGGATAGCAGGCTTTGTAGAAGATGGGTTCCATCTTTTCCCGCTATAAATCTTTCAAAGTCAAGTGAGATACCAATCCTTTGTCGTTTTCTGACTATTTACACACCCATTCACTTTCAACCATGTATAAACATACAAACACAATAATGGAATTTTATCCTTACATTATACACCATTTCTTACGGTGAAAATGTATTTTTATCAATGTTTAATAATAAATGTACAAACATATAACCCATTTTACCATTTATCTTCACTAATATATTTATTTTAATAATTTAATTTGTGTTTAATGTATAAATAAACCTCTCCAATTAGAATTTATGAAATTCACTAGATGAGCTTTATAAAATCTCTCACACATCACTCTATCTATATATACATCCATCTTTATCATTTTTTAAGAATATTCAAATATTGACTTCAATTACAATATTATTATTATTGTTGTTAAAAAGCATAGACTATGAACATTGTTTGTTTGTTTATTTCTAAATTACAATTTCACTATTTATATTATAAACAAATATACAATTTTAGCTCATTTAACTCTCAGTAACTCCGTTAACTCTAAAAAAGATGAATATGTAACCGTATCGGTATTCTCATATAAATTCTATTATAATTGAAGTTAAAATTCAAATTTGATACCATAAATTATATCAAGTGCCGGTAACATAGTAAAGCAAAACGATACCAACTAAACTGAATTCCTGTCACGGTATGCTAAGAAAACATAAACAACTAAATTTAACCAACTATATATACTTTTCCTTTTAATACATAAATCCATTTATTTCTGCCACGTCATGCTAAGAAAACATAAACAACTAAATTTAACCAATCATGTATTTTTACCTTTAAATACATACATCCATATTTATTCCATTCACAAAACAACTAAAAGAACAATGGCACGTTCGTAAATATTTCCGAACCCCAAGGCCAAAGCAAAACAATCCAATTACTTAAACCCCAAAACGTTCACCATCCTCCGTTATATCAAACCCCACTCCAAAACGGAATTCTCCCTGCAAACAAAGCTCTTCACTAATCATGGGTTCAACGCCGAGAAGATTAAAGAATATTCCGGCAAAAAAAGTACCACCATCTTCACACTACAAAAAATCTAAACCCCAACATAACAAACCAACAATAACCAGAACATCCTCTGTTTCCGACAAACTCGAGGCTCTCAAAAACCTCATACCGACACAAGAAATCGACGACACGTCATCCGCCGACAAGTTGTTCAAAGAAACCGCTGATTACATTCTTCTGTTACGCACACAAGTCTCGATTTTACAGAAGTTAGTCGATTTTTACGGAAGTTCTTCTTCTTCATCATCGCTTGTACAGCAGTAATTAATTAATTAATTAATTATTACATATAAGATTTTTAATTTCAATTTTTTATTTAATATTATGGATCAGAGGAATTACAGAGAGGCTTTTTTTTTTTTTTTACTTCTTTTGTCTATTTATTTAATTTGGTGACTTTAGATTTTGAGTTTTGAATGCATGTTGTAGGAGTTTAAATTCTTTCTCCGGTACGAATTATTTTAGTTTTTTTTATTCGCCTAATTTGCTGATTAATTTTAATTCATGAGTTGATTTGGGATTTGTATGGCTGAGTTTGAAAATTATTGATAAAATCGAGAAGAGAGAATGTGAATTTGGTTGTGACGCGAATCTGTGTATTTTGGTAGGGCCCGATGGGTTAAATTAAATGTTTGTTTTAATTGGTCTTGGTGGATAGATAACCGTTAATTTAGACTCTTTGCGGGAGTTGCAGACCAACCACATCCAAGTTGGCCATGTGCGGCATGAGATCAGTACAATACATGTTTGGTACCTGTATCGTATCAAACCAAGACCGTACCGTAGTTATGAAAATTGAAATTAAGCTCATATCTAATCCGAATTGTACCAATGATGGCCGATTGGTACCGGTACCGGACTGAACCGAGACCGTACCTCAAATTGCCGAAACCGAAATTGAGCTCACATCTAATCTGAACTGTATCGGTTAGTGTCGGTACCAGATGGAACGAGACCAGATCGCAAATTACCAAAGCCAAAATTGAGCTCACGTCTAATCTGAATTGTACCAATGATGTTTGGTTGATATCAATACAGGGCCGAAACAAGACTGTATCGCAAAATTATCGAAACCGAAATTGAGCTCGCATCTATTTTGAACTGTACTGATGATGGTCGGTTGGTACCAATACGACATTGGTAACGCAAATTACCAAAATTGGAAATTACCGTATAGCAAAGTACGTTGTTATCCAAATGTCTGTTTTGTCTCTTTGTTCTGGCGTATTCGACATGGCACGTGGTCCCTGAAGATCACTTGCCGTTACAAGTTTTCCAGGTTGTGGGTCGAGTTTGGGTTTATCCCGAACCCGCGGGAGGTCCAAGTGTATATCTCTTCACATAACATCCCGCTTAATAATACGTGACATGTTTTGTTTTGTCATAGACTCAAAAGAAAAATGGTACCCCGGATGTGCAAGCACTTCTAGGGTACGTACACTTTACTTTATAGTTGAGTCTCTCCCCATAAGCACACATGAGTAGCCACTACCACAAAGCGGTCCAACACCATTGAGATTATTCAATTTTTAAAACATATAGCCGTCGCATTAGACCATACGTAATGGGGCGTTTTTTTTTTTTTAAATTTTGCCCCAAAACGCTCTATAACGCCCATATCCCCATTGCGGGGGGCGTTTTGGGGCGTTTTAAATCAAAAAAATTGATCCCGGCGTTTAAATTAAAACGCTTAATCCACAAACCACAACCAATCAAACGGCTATATTCCTAACGGCTAGTTTGATTTTTTTTTTAAACCTATTATATATATATATATATATATATATATATATAAACAACCAAAACTCATCCATTTTCAACAAAAACAATCTCAAAACCTCTCTAAAAAATCCCACACTTTTTAAAAAACTTGATGGATTCTCCTAGTTCTTCATCCATGATAAATTTTTACTACAACGAGTATTTTGCGGATGGCGATGGTTCGACCGATGAGGAGCTTGAGCAAGAGGCGGTTACGAGTGCATGTCAACTAGCGGTGCGATATGTCAACCATTCTCGTCGGCCCCAAGCACAAAAAAATAAAAGAGGCTATGTTGAACGAGACCGATGCGCGGCACACGATCGTTTGATGAAAGACTATTTTGACGAGGCGCCGACATTTTCAAACGAATTTTTTAGGCGTCGTTTCCGGATGAGTAAGCGGTTGTTTCTACGCATAGTCAACGACTTGGAAGCCAACTACGATTATTTTAAACAAAAACTGGATGCGAGAGGGGCACTTGGATTTACCGGTATCCAAAAGTGTACGTCGGCATTACGAATCCTTGCTTATGGTAACACTACCGACATCAACGACGAGTATCTAAAAATGGCGGAGAAAACAACACGAGATAGCTTGGAACATTTTTGTCTCGGTATAATTCTTATACTTTACTTTTATTTTTTTTAAACGACGAGTATGCTTAGAATTTTTTTTTTTTTGAATCTTATGTTTATCTATAATTTTTTATAAAGGTATAATTGATGTGTACGGTGCGCGTTATCTTAGAATGCCTACATGGGAGGACCTTCAAAAGATCTACGAGGTACATAATGCCGAGCATGGTTTGCCTGGTATGATCGGGAGCATAGATTGCATGCATTGGCGTTGGGATAACTGCCCGACTGCATGGCGAGGCCAACACACACGTGGTGACCAAAAATGACCCACTATTATTCTTCAGGCGGTTGCTTCACAGGACCTTTGGGTTTGGTCGGCTTACTTTGGCGTGGTCGGGTCATGCAATGATATCAATGTTTTTGAACAATCGCCGTTGTTAGAGGAGTGGATTTCTGGCAAAGCTCCAAAAGCGTCGTTTTACGCAAATGGAAACTACTACCCCCATGGATATTATTTGAGCGACGGAATTTATCCTAGGTATTCGATTTTCGTGAAGACGTTTAGTGATCCTATTGATGACAAAAGAGCATACTTTAAAAAGGTTCAAGAGTCTTCACGAAAAGACATTGAGAGATGCTTTGGGGTTCTAAAACAAGGATGGCAATACTTGAGAAATCCTTGTCGTGCATGGAGCAAGCAAAAAATGAGAGATGCTATGTACGCTTGTATAATCATGCATAACATGATTTTGGAAGACGAAGGAAAGGCGATATGCCAGAATTATGTGCCAGAAGCCGTTCAACAGGAGCATCCGCAGGCGTCAATGGAAGAAAGAGTGAATAATGCGCGAGAGTTGCGTTACGAACCGTACCATTCCCAGTTAATGGTTGATTTGGTACACCACGCATGGTCGGTTCGGTACGTACCACCTGAGGGAGAGGAAGAAACGGAGGACGAGGAAGACGAAGTTGGCGAGGGTGAAGAATGCGAAGACGAAAACTAGTTTTTTTTTTAATTTAATCGGATGTTTTTTTTTATTTCTAGTATTGTTTTTTTTTTTATTTTCTGTTTTTTTTTTTCAGTTTTTTTTTATTTCAAGTAATGTAATTTTATTTTTAAATTAATGAAGTTTTTTTATGTTTTAAATTAAAAAAAATAATTGTGAAATGATTGTGAAATGATTGAATGGGGGTTATTGGCATAATGCCCCACTACGCCACTTTTGCTATAATGCCCCCTTGCTGACTAGGACGCCACGTGTCGTATAATGCCCCATGGTGGGGGCATTATAACCCTCTACCACTACACATGATCTTATGCCCTCTTATCTTTATTATAACAACGCCTCTTTAAAGTTGGTTAAAATTTCTATTTTTATTTTTTAGAACTTACTTGTTAATCTTTACACTTTAATCTGATACAACATATTTAGTTTTTGACGCTAACAGGCGTTCAAAACTCAATTAAGTTTATATAAATTAACTATTATACCTCGCAAAATAACTAAAAGTAAATAAAATAAACCCCATCTCATTTTCTTTTTTGGTTGTATTCTTGTCATCGACTCCCATACCTTGCACTATTTTCAACAAACAAAAGCAAATTAATGTATCATTAGAATCCCACTTATAGCAAGTCGCTAGTAACGTACGAGTAGGATGAGGTAAGGACAGTGTCACACCCCCAAAATCCACATGCGTAGTATCACCGCTTGGGAGCGCGACTGACCAGGATCAAGCCACCAATCATATAGAACAATATATATAGTAAAAGTAATTGCCATTAAACCAAACCAAATCCATATGAAAGGTGTTCCAAAACATAAGTAAGTTATCACTGTTTAGCGGAAGCGTATAAATAAAACCCATCATAATAAAGTATCAAATGTCATAAGTGTTTAACAAGACGATCACGATCCAAGCCCACAACGACCAGCTCCTCCCTGTGCAAGCTCCATGTATCTATCGACCTGCAAGGCATGTAACAGAGGATCAACAACTAGTTGAGCGAGTTCACAGAAAGTAAATGCGTAAAAGTATATTCGTTTGTAACATGTGGCTCTACTGGGCCGATAGTACGTTCTATTGGTGGGGGCTTCCCATGTTGTATAACCACTAGACTATTCGTAACCATAAGTGTTCTACATATCCCGAGAACAGTAACACGTACAAGTTTACGTAGGTTTTACGTAAGTATCCTTCACAACCGAGGATAGGGGTACGCGGGGGTTTACGTAGGTTTTACGTAAGTGCCTGACACAACCGAGGCAGTAGTGAGTATAAGTTCACGTAGGTTTTACGTGAGTATCCTTCGCAACCTGAGGACAGTGAGCAGCATATGTATACGTAGGTTTTACGTATGTGTCCTGCACAACCGAGGACGATGGTATGGTAGTCTAGTAACAGTGTATGTACGATTCTATTCAACCTTATTCCTTCAATCCCATTCCCAAGCCCTGGGAATCCCATGCCTTAGTAAGAGTGTGAACTCACCTTGGTTTGCTCGGTATGTTATTGCTTCTAGGGTTTATCAAATGTCTAAGTCCGTTACACACGACCTAGGATATGTTGCACATGATACGATGTAAGTGTTTGCATCAAATTAGGGTTTGCAAGTCATTGATACTCAAGAACGCCTCTTTAAAGTTGGTTAAAATGTCTATTTTTATTTTTTAGAACTTACTTGTTAATCTTTACACTTTAATATGATACAACATATTTAGTTTTTGATGCTAACAGGCGTTCAAAACTCAATTAAGTTTATATAAATTAACTATTATACCTCGCAAAATAACTAAAAGTAAATAAAATAAACCCCATCTCATTTTCTTTTTTGGTTGTATTCTTGTCCCGTCTTCGATGACGTTCATCGACTCTCATACCTTGCACTATTTTCAACAAACAAAAGCAAATTAATGTATCATTAGAATCCCACTTATAGCAAGTCGCTAGTAGCGTACGAGTAGGATGAGGTAAGGACAGACCTTTCAATTATCTCTATCTCGAAAGATTGACTGATAGAGAGCTTGTCAAGATCGAATCTTGGACAAGAACATGATAATCAAACTAAGGAGAAAGAGAAAATCAATCGCAAGAAGAATCTAATCACTAGCACACATGATTCTGAATGGAAATTTGACCCAAGAAATAAAGTTGCGTTGAGATATCCTCCATCAAGTTCTGAACCGAGGTGCGGTTTTCTTGAAAACGAACTTATTCTGAGCCAACCGTATGTGCCACAGGGTAATATAAAGCAAAACAAAACCAACCTTCTTGCCATTTTAGACCCCCCGTAAACCTAGTGGCTTTGTCAAACAAACCTTGCACAGAATTGGCCAAGTAAAACCCTCGGCCTGACGACCATGAAATCCGTTTCCAAATTTCTTGAGCGTACTGACAATTGATGAAAACATGATCAAGAAATTCCTCTTCCATGCCGCAAAGACAACACCTAGTAGAGCTCAGGGAAATACGTAAGGTTTCATGCGTCTAAGGGTTCTTTTTATTAAACTAGTTTAATACCCGTCCGGTGGACGGGTTACGTTAAACAGCGTAACGAACAAAATTAATCTATATTAAATGTACAGAAATTTAAACAACTTTACACACAAAAGCACCATTATTTACTTATAAATGGAAAACGATTACAACCACAAACCCGTAAAAAATAAAACTGATAATACTAAAACAGGAAATTGTATCATTTTAATGCAAAAGGCAGTTAAAATGCAGAGTTTAAACGGGTTCGTATAATTGTTATAAACTGCCTAGAAGGCAGTTAAAATGCAGAGTTTAAACGGCTGAGATTTAATCTCAGCAAGATCCGACAGTGGAGATCGATTTGGAAGGTGGTTAGGCTATGTGGGCTTAATAATATATATAATAGTACTGCACCGTACCCGTCTGTCGGGACGGATCCTAAAATTTACAACTATCCTAAAATAGGTGGAGATCCCTAGTTCGATCCTTGAACTGAGCGGGTTTTACCTCACCGCACTGTCGTGTCTTCGGGCGAGTGTTCACGGGCTTCGGCCCTAGGTGAGGGTTTTCCCTGGTTCGGAGACGAATGTATTCCGATGTGGTGAATTTCACCAGTAGCCCGTTTGGAGGATTCGTTGGTCGTTTAAAAAAAAGACTAACTTTCAAATTAAGGTTAAAACCATTTAGTTTAGGTTGACCCGTTAACCGTTTTTACCATTTGTTTTAAATCTTTAAATATCAACTACATGTGATTAACAAATTATATCATTAAGCTAGAATATATATATTTTTTAAATTGGATATTCAAGAGGTTGCAAGTAAATTTAAATAGATTTTATGCAAATTGAGCCATTTTATTTTAGCCGAGTTTTCAATATTTGCCTTTTTGATACAGTTTTTTGTTTTTTTCTTTTTTGTTTTTTTTTTGTTTTTTTTGCAAAGCTTATAAAATTGTATTTTCTTTTTTATTTTTACTTTTATTAACTAATAAACATTTTTTATTGTGGTTGTTCTATGTTAGCTTGAGCTTTTATAAACTTATATAATGATCATTCATATTCAAGTAATCAAAAAGATAAGAGGGAATCTAGCAAGTCTCTCTAATCTATTCAACCACAAGTCCACAACTACCCTTATTTTTGCCACAAGTCCACAACTGCACTTATTTTAGCCAAAAGTAGAAAATAACTTTCATATTACCAGAAATTATAGTAGTTAAACGTAGGATGTATGAGGGCATCTAGATATTTGGCAAAAAGTCGAACTTGATCGTAAAATTATAAATCATGAGGGAAATAAAATATTTGGAACATGATGAAGCAGTTTACATAACTGCTTTTCTTGAATCTGTAAAGGAAGAATCTAAGCAAAAGGGTGAAAGCATTGAAAGGAAAATGTACCACTCCATTTTTAGTAACATTTGATGCAAAAATTCGTTTCATTTACTTGTATTTGCTCCAAACTTTGAGTGCAGAATAATGGGTGAAATGATGCAGCAATATGCCTAAGGATTCAAAGAAGTCACATAATGAATTAGTGATAAAAACTTGCAAAAATAAAGAAAGAATCAGTTGGTTTTGATTAGTACCAATAGTTGGTGCTCAATTCAAGCTTTTTTGACAACTGCCTTACTGAAGTTATTCAGCACCAATTGAAGAATCCGAAATTAAAAGCTTTAGTTGACAACTGCTTTAGTAGAAATATTCACATAGTAAAATATACAAGTTGAAAGTTTCTATCTGGCCTGTAATTTTTGAGTATTTAAAGCTATAATATCTAATGTTCTTCCACTTGAAATGATGATCAGCTTGAAAAGATAACATGCCACCTCCCCTTTTAGGGCTATGATCGTGTACCGACAATTTCAAGACTACAGTTTAGGACATAAATCTTTGAATTTAGCTAACCACACGTTTATTTAAGAAGTCAACTTCATATTTTGATCGTCAAACTTAAATTTTCATGTTTTGCTCGACACGGCATACTTAGGCCCCAATATAAAAGGGCCTTTATGAAATTATTCAAGCTATTAACAATATTTCAAAATTTCCCCTAAATTTTTTTTATCTGTTTGTTTGCTTCCATTATGTGTCAACTAAAATTACCCATTTTTATATGAACCACTTCCTTGTTGCCTACCCCATCCATTTGCCACCTCTAATGCATATTCTAAGTGAAGTTACAAACATTTAAGCAAAATGAGAGATTGACATACCTAAATCAGCCATAATAAGTGCTTCATCATCATACTTATCTTCTGTAAGAACATCCCATGTTTGTCAAATTATAAAACTGCCACAAGCACATAAAAATTTCTTGTGTGTGATCTTCATCTGTTCCGGTAAAACATATTCTAGAGGAGAATGTTAATCTTTTCTTTGACAAAACTGGTTTGCAAATAACTGGAACATCAGCCCTCAAAGGTCATTGATGCTTACCAAACATCCCTTTAATCAGTGGTTGGTCCAACTATAAACCTAAGAGTTAATCATATATGGAATTAAGTATTTATAAAGATCTACAAAGTAAAATACATAAAGTGCTTGTGAAGAAACACTGACCTATGCAGTACCTAGGGCTTCAATGATTAGTGACCCGAACGCTTGGCTGCAAAACAGAAACACCGTTAGGACTCGTTACAGGAATGGGGTTATTCCTGTAACCACCCTCCGGCGTGAGAATAAGTATTGGTTTATGAAAGAAGTTTAGGAGAAGAAGATGTATGAGAGCAAGATGATCATACCTTATACGTTTACCTCTATTTATAGGTTTTCCATTAGGGTTTCCTTTAACCTAGGATATATTCCGATAAGTTAGAGATTTACATGATCTCCCCGAAAAGTTGGAGATTTGGTTGTGCAACTTCCATGTAGATATGGAAAGTTCTAGAATAATCATTTGTATTTATATTAATATAATAGGTTGTAACCGGGTCGGGTTGACCGATGCGGGTCACACCTCGTCATGTCCCCCCAGTCCGAGTTCATGGAAAGAAATCCATTAGGTCGGACTAAGAGAAAAAAGAAAAAGTTAGTGTATTATGATTGTTGCCACATTCATTGGGCTATGTACCGTTATGTTTTTGGGAAATGACGGCGAAAAGATAGGATGTGACAGTTGGGTCATCATTTAGGTGACAACTGTTTTTACCCCATATGGACACGTATTTCCGTTCGTACATCTTTTTGAATTTGAAAAGTTGCCTTTGCGTATAAATAACAACTCTATATGTAGGAGTTCAAATCTCCTCCCCCAAATCATTCCTTCGTCATTCTTTCCAATCAATGGCTTCGAAAACCAACGAATCGTCTTCCACCGCTGCCGCCCCTACAGACATACTGTTCTGCAAGTGGGGCGTGACGTCCTTCAACAACCTTGTTCATGATTATGGTATTAGGGCCGAATGGAACCCTGTTTTGCCGTCCAAGACCGACACTGCATTCCCCTTGAAGGCGGGTAAAATCACTTTGTTCAGTGATTTTTTCAAATTCTGCAATTTCCGGCTACCCATCACTAAATTTTTGAAATCGGTGCTTGATTTTTACCGTATTCACATATCTCAAATACATCCCCTCGGTTTAGTGAAACTTCGGCAATTTGAGTTCGCCTGCATAGCACTGGGCCATATCCCAGAACTGGTTGTCTTTAGGGCTTTCTTTGTGCTTGTGTGGAAATCCCCTTTCTTTACCTTCGACCGGAGAGATACTGACGTGTCGTGCCTAAGGGATATTCCTACTAGTTCGAGGGACAAAGATTGGAAAAAAAAATTCTTCTATCTTGATGCCTCTGTTATCCCTGGGGAAATGCACTGGAGAGAGAAAGGGCCAAAGGATAAAGTGAAAGACGATGTTCCATCTGAGGATGCGTATGTATCGAATGTTCTATACATAAAGCTGTGTGGCCGCCCCTTCGAGTGCACGATTACCCCTGAAGGTGCGTTGGTGATGGCCGGTATGAGTTTGTTGTGGTCTGATATCAGGCGTTATCCCTCATTTCAAAGGGACGATGCAGGTATGTTTACTTTGTCGTGCATTGCTATTTTTGCTGTGTTTTTGCTTTTTTTTTTAACTCCCACATGCCACACAGGGGAGTGGAGTATGCTTGACTTTATTGATCCTCCTCGGCATCTCGCGTTGAAACCTGCCGACCGCGCGTTGGACGAAGGAGAGCCAGATGTGCTAAGGGTGCACCTTGAGCAATTTATTCTACCCGCTGTACCGGCGGACCCCACAGCATACGTCACCCAATTGTCAAGTGTGGCAACTACCGCCGTGTCAGTGTCGGAGAAAAAACCTACCCGGATAAAGCTTACCGGGAAGAAACACACAGCGATCCATGGGGGTGTGCCCTCCGTTGAGGAAACTTCCAGTGTTGGGCGTGATATTCCCCTGGTCACCGATCTGACCAGTCCAGGTCGTGCCTTTAAGAAAAGAAAAACCTTTGTCGTACCTACTCTAAGTGCCTTTGAGGCGGTACAGGCTGCTTGTGCTTTCCCAACAGGTATCTATTAACTGACTTAGCCTGCCGCTGTAGGATATTAGTTTTCATGTTGCTAAACCCCCGCTACGTTTATCGTGCAGGTACCTCTGTGGGAGTGCCACCTGGGGTTGTTACACCAACACTTGTGTCGACCGTGGCGTTGTCATGTCCTGGTTCCAGTGTTAGTTTGTCCACAGTCCCCAAAACCTCGGCTTCTGCTACTTCCGCTGTGAGCTGTGTCATGCCTCTCCCTATTCATACGTTATCAGTAGCTGTGACTGTTGATCCCCTGTCCACACTTCGGACAGGCGGTATTGATACACCTGTAATTGACTCGCCCAGAGGCATTTTTGCCGATGTAGATAAAGATGTTACTACCGTATCAGCGGCACAGGAGGTGACCAGCGTGGGTGGTGGCGAAACTGGAGGATCGAGCAGCGGTATTGCTGATGACGGTGTCCGTCTGATTGACGACCTGTTTATACCAACCGTTTGTTGGGACCCCAATGCTCAAGACAAACGCTATCAGCCTCACTGGAAAATCGCTGAATCTTCAAGGCTGATTTTCCCCCCTGTGGTTCAACACTGGGTCGAGCGGGCGTATCCCCCTGCCGAAGCGGTGTACGTAGAGGGTTTGAACAATGAAGATCTGATGAATTCTTCAATATCTGACTCTGTGAGCCTACCACGAAGGTTGGTTGAAATCCGTCGCAGGTGGATGCATGATAACACCCAACTCCACCAGGCGCGAGCTACTATTCAGGAATTGAGGGACGACAAGCATCGCTTAGAAGGTCAACTTCAGACTGTGGGATTAAGGGAGGCCAGATTCTTGTCGGAGAAAAACAAAGCGGAGGAAGATTTGCAGAGGGTGACTAACCATCTTGCTGAAGAACGGATCTTGTGGGCCCGCGACATGGCGGAAAAAGATCGAGTGTTGGCTCAGGCCAAGAATATATAGGAGGAGTTGGAGCGTAAGGCCATAGCGGAGGCTCAATAGGTGAGACTCGAGTTATCGGCACAATTGGAAAAATTTCGTGTTGACACTGATTTTGTGTCTCAGGTTCAGGAACGGTACCAAAGCTTGACAACTGAAATAGAAGCCTCCCATACCAAAATCCGGCTTATGCAGGCAGAGCTGGAGGAACGGGAAGGAAAGGTCAAGGAGTTGCAGGACCATTGCGATTCACTTGTCACTCAGAACAACAAACTTGCTGTATCGTCATCTTCTAAACTGAAGGAAGTCGAAAATGCGTTGGCACAATCCAACGCAGAAGTCGATGATTTGACCAGCCAGCTAGCGGCTATGCGGGGTGACAGGAATTGGTTGATAACTAATGGGCTTGTGGGGGCGTTCGAGTACCTGCGTGAATCGCCCCCTTTCACCAGCTTGATTGATCGCTTATCTGCGGCTGCTTACCAATCCGGGCATCATGATGGTGTGTATAAGGGCTATATGGATTGCCAGCAGTTGGATAGGGTATCGCCAGATTTTCATGCTGTCAAGAGTAAACTGCAAACTGATATGGCAAATGCCCTTGAAGCGGCGTATACCGAGCCGCTGCCCTGTTATGGCGATTTGATGGACAAAGTCAATGAGGATGGGATAGAATCGCTGCGTCTGATGCTGGACCCCGCGGAGGAGTCTGAAGAAGAATGACAACTTTGTTTTTCTTTTTTGTTGCTTGTGATGTACTCTTATTGCTTTGCTAATGACACTGTTTGAATTGGGCTTAGTGCCCATTTCTGTTTTGATTTGACAGCCATATTAATGCAAATGTCATGATTTCTGACACCGCCGAATTTTGAAAATATGGCTCTGTGACGTGTGATGATTATTCTCTATTAATGCACCCGACGTCACCACTGTCAAAACTTTTTACTCCTGCTATAAATTTGCCTTCCGTTTCCTTATTTGGTAGTTTGGACACGATGGAAAGAAAACGATATAGGCAAAGACTTTCCGAGATCTTCCGGGTCCTTGACGCTGCTGATGGCTTGCTCCAGCTGCAATACCCGGTAACGAGGTCGATGCTTAGGGGGAGGAGACCCATTCCCAATGCTGCTCCGGTTCGTGCTAACCGGGCATGTCAGAGCATTGTCATTGAGGATCCTCAACCAGTGGATCCCGGAGTGCCACAACTATCAACTGATGTGCTGTCTAGTCTGATTCCGGTGAACCCTGAACAACGATACCGTCTGACGTACCAACGCTATTCTGGTGGTCGACCGAGGAGGCAACAGACGGATGGCTCAGGTACGGTGGTTCCGATGGTTGGTGATGGTTCATCTGAAAACTTGGCGATCGATCCAGTTGTAGTTGTGGATGATGAGGTGGTGGTGCATACCCCTGCAGTGGTGATGGCACCTAACCTTCCTCAGTAGATGTTTTGAACATGTTCTGTATTTTGGTTCCCATATGTCTGGTTTTTAGTGACAGGGACAAGTACTTGGTTTTTTTGAGATAGGTTATGTACATGTAGTGATGCCTATCTGTTTTGGGGCGGTGTATGTATCTATTACCAAGATACCCGCCGTAAGCGCTTTTTAATGTTAACCCTATGACTTATATGAATGAAAATATTTCGTGTTTAAGGGTGTTGTTTGTGTTTTTACCGTTTTATGCATTCGTCGTGCGATGGTAACTTTTGTAACAAATAAACTTAAATCTTTCTTATTAAACTTGCATGGAGTAATAAAAGAAAAACAGAAAAACCCCAACACGGGTTACAAATGTGAATTGAGAAAATAGTTAACTCTTGCTGTTAGGAGCAAGGTTTTACAGGTAGCATTTCCTTAACTGGGCGATGTTCCAACTGCGCGGTATTGGCATGCCATCTAGCCGGGATAGGCGATAGGCCCCTTTACCCAGATCTTCTTGGACGATATAAGGGCCTTCCCAGTTTGGGCCCAGTTTTCCTGAGGGTTCCATTCTACTTGCTTCGTTGTCACGCATGACGTAATCACCCGCTTTGAAGCTCTGTTTGGCCACCCGTTTGTTATAATACTTTTCCAACGCTTTCTTGTATCTTGCTTCGCTGATGGCGGCTGCCTCACGCCTTTCTTCCAACAAATCCAAGCCTTCTCTTAGAGATTGGTCGTTGTCATTGCCTGTATTGAGACGGCGTAACGACGGTAACCTTGCTTCAGCAGGTATCATTGCCTCCATTCCATAGGTAAGGCTGAATGGGGTTTCGTTGTTGCTAGTTTTGGGAATTGTTCTATGTGCCCAAAGGACATGTGGCAATTCTTCCACCCACGAGCTTCCCTCGTGCCCTAGTCGTGTTTTGATGCCATCCAGCAAACTCCTGTTCGTCCGCTCCACCTGGCCGTTACCTTGGGGGTGTGCTACCGATGTGAAAATCTGTTGGATGTGGAGATCAGTGCACCATTCCTGGAAAATTCTATCCGTGAACTGTGTTCCGTTATCACTCACCAGGTAAAGCGGTAACCCGAACCTGCACACTATGTGCTCCGAGAGGAACTTTTTGGCATTTTCCGCCGTTATTTTGGTCAAGGGTTTTGCTTCCACCCATTTGGTGAAGTAATCAACCGCCACAATCAGGTACTTTAACTTTCCGGGGGCCGGCGGGAAAGGTCCTACGATATCCACGGCCCATTTCTGGAAGGGCCACGCTGCTGTCACCGGTACCAGGCTGTTCTTGGGCCGTATTGTCTGAGGAGCGAACTTCTGGCAACTACGGCATTTTCGTAGTTCCGTTACAGCGTCTTCGTGCATCCCAGGCCAGTAATATCCCGCGCTATGGGTTTTGGCCACCACTGCTCGAGGTCCGGCGTGTATGCCGCATAGACCCGCGTGAATTTCGCTGATGAGGTACTTTGCCTCTATCGGGGAAACACATCGCAGCAACGGACCCAAGTAAGATTTTCGGTATAGGACACCATCATTGACCTCATATTGTAGCGCTTTCGTTTGTATCTTCTGTGCTTCGCCCTTGGCGGGAGGTAGTTCACCTGTCTCGAGGAAGCGTAGAATCGGAGTATACCAGCAAGGTTCTTCCATTGTGATGGCGGAAACACTCCGTGGTTCGATTGAGGGCGTCTGTAACGTTTCGACTTTGACTTCCTTTTCCATGCCTGAGGTGGCGAGTTTGCTTAGGGCGTCTGCTATTTGATTCTTTCCTCTATGTACATGGTTGAGTGTGACCTTGTCAAAGGAATCCATGAGTTCTTTAGTTTTCGCTAGATATTTCGCCATTGACTCGTCTTTAGCTTCATACGTCTCGTTTACCTGATTGTTAACCAGCAACGAGTCGACATATGCGTCTACCCTTGCTGCCCCCATGGATTTTGCCATCCGTAAACCTGCCAATAATGCCTCGTACTCCGCTTCATTATTAGAACATTCAAAATCGAAACGTAAGGCGTACATTAGTCTGATTTGATCTGGACTTATTAGCATTAGGCCTGCACCGGACCCCTTTCCGCTAGATGATCCATCAGTGTATAGCTTCCAAGTCTGCCTTGTGGTGCTGGACTCCGGTATATCTTGGACGACTGGGTCCGTAACGGCTTCTCCTTCCGGTATTTCAGCTAAAAAATCAGCAATCACTTGCCCTTTAACTGCTGTTCGTTTCTGATATTCAATATCTAAAGCCCCCAGCTCAATGGCCCATTTAGCCAACCTGCCCGAAACCTCTGGCTTGTGTAAGACTTGCTGCAGCGGGTAATTGGTTAAGATTTGTACGCGGTGTGCCTGAAAGTATCTTCTTAGTCGCCTTGTGGCGTGTACTAATGCTAAAACTAGCTTTTCCAGTGTAGGATAGCGCGTTTCAGGCCCCGCTAACACCCGGCTTATGTAATATATTGGTGTCTGCTTCCCTTCTCGTTCAACCATGAGCACGGCGCTTACCGCCGTATGAGCTGCCGCTAAATACATTTTTAGTATTTCACTGGGCCTTGGCGCTGTCAGCGTAGGTAACCCTTCTATAAAACGTTTCATTTCTTGAAGAGCCTGCTCCGCTTCGCTGGTCCATTTGAAATTCTTCTTGTTGAGGCAATCTTTTAATGTTTTTATGAAAGGCAATGATTTTTCGGCGTGCCTTGCTAAGAACCTGTTGATCGCTACTAGTCGTCCATTTAGGGCTTGAGCTTCCTTCAGCGTTCGGGGAGAAGGCATTCGCGCTATGGCGGCTACCTTTTCCGGGTTAGCTTTAAAACCATCTCGGGTGACCACTACACCCAGGAACTTCCCCTCTTCCACCCCAAACGAACACTTCTTTGGATTTAATTTTATGTTGTATTCTCTGAGCCGCTGGAAAGTTTCCTCGATATCTGCTAACATCTGTTTTTCTTCGCTGCTTTTAATTACAAGGCCGTCTACATAGACTTCCAAATTTCGCCCGATCTGTGCCTCAAACACCTTGTCCATGAGCCTCTGATAGGTAGCTCCTGCGTTTCGTAGCCCAAAAGGCATCTTGGTATAACAAAAGATACCCACGTCGGTATGAAACGCTGTTTTTTCTTCATCTTCCTTGGACATTTTAATCTGGTGGTACCCTTTATACGCGTCCAGGAAACATTTGAATCGGTAAGGTACCAGGGAGTCGACCTTTAAATCAATCTCGGGTAACGGGTACGCATCTTTTGGACACGCCTTGTTTAAGTCTTTGAAATCGATGCACATTCGCCACGTGCCATCTGGCTTTTTCACCATGACCGGGTTGGACACCCATGTATGGTATTGCGTTTCCCTGAGGATTCCAGCTTCCACTAACTTTTGTACTTCTTTAACGACCGCCGCCCGGCGGTCCGGGGCCATGCTGCGTTTACCCTGAGCAACCGGCTTAACGCCTGGAAGTGTGGCGAGCCTGTGTTCTGCTTTGTCACGGGGGACTCCCGTCATATCGGAGTGCTCGAAAGCGAAAATGTCCACGTTTCTTTTTAACAATTGCTTCAGGTCGCTTATAACTTCCGGGGACAGAGTGTCCCCGATTGTGACCATTTGGTCCGGATGGCGCGTGCTCAGTACCCATCTTTCTGGGCCCGTGGCCCCGGTGGGCCCCTGGCGACATCGTTTGGTATTTAGTACTTCCCCGATTTTATCACGAAATACGGTAGCGATACCTCGCGGTGTTGGGAACTTCATAAAACCCCTCGCCGTGGAGACTATGGCGTCCAATTTCCCCAGGGTGAATCTTCCGATTATCACATTGTGGTACGACTCAGCGCGGACTACAAGGAAAGTTAGTAGTATGGTTCTTTCTTTGGGTGATTGCCCAAAGGTTACTGGGAAAGTGATTTGACCAATAGGATCAACCTTTTCCCCTGTGAAACCTTTGATAGGGGCGTGTACTGATTCAAGCAACTTCCTATCCTCTGGTTGCATTCTGTTAAAGCAATGTTCATAGATAATGTCTTCTGAGCTTCCGGTGTCGACTAGGATTCGCCTCATGCGGTAGTCTCCTACTGCCGCGGAGATGGTCAGGGCGTCTGTGGTAAGATGCAAATCCTCCATTCGCGGCTCTATGGTCATTGTTGGTCATTGTTGCCAACATCCAAGGCTCGAGCGTGGAGAAACTCCGCTTTGCCCCCCTACCCGTGTCAGCGTGCACCATGTTCAATTCACGCGGCCTTTTGCCTGCCGCTTTATCATTCTCCTCCTTGACCACAGGCGGGCTTTGCTTGATGTCTCGCACTAGGTGTGCCAACTTGCCCGACTTCACGAAGTATTCGATCTGTTTTTTAAGCTGAAAACAGTCGTTGGTGTCATGCCCGCTCCCCTTGTGGTACTCGCAGTATTTACTCGTATCCTTGTTAGGGTTGTCTTTCAACGGCTTTGGTGGATTAAGCCTGAGGTTTTCTGAGGCAAGAATTTCAGCCAGAGTCTTGCTTAAGTTGGGATATTCAGACCGAGGTTTCGACGTCTCGTTCCTCGAATAGGAGTTTCAGTGTCTGTCGTATCGCGCGTCTTTGTCGTTTCTCTGGTATCGGTCCCCCTATGTTTGCTTTTGGATCCTCGGTGATCTTTTTCCTCCTGATTTTTTAGGGCTTCTTTCTTTCTATTGGCTGCGTGACTGGCTGCTA
This sequence comes from Helianthus annuus, assembly GCF_002127325.2. Lineage (NCBI taxonomy): Eukaryota > Viridiplantae > Streptophyta > Magnoliopsida > Asterales > Asteraceae > Helianthus > Helianthus annuus. The sequence goes on along the minus strand of NC_035446.2, from coordinate 141,463,871 downwards.
CCGCTTTTTCTTGTATAACATATACTTTGGCTATTCGCAGTATTTCATCTATGGTTGGGGGTACACCATCCCTTCCATGCAGCGTTCTTAATAGCTCATCATCGTTGACTCCTTGGAGGAACGCTCCACACGCCAGATCGTTGGTGACGCCTGGGATCGCCAGGCTTTCTTTGTTGAATCTGATGATAATGTTTTCTACCGTCTCATTGTCTCGACGACGAATATGAAGGAGTTCGTTCCTATCTTTCGTATGTCGGCGCTGCTGACTAAACTGTAGGATAAACTTTGATTCCAAATCTTCAAAGCTGTCTATCTCGCCTATGGGCAGGCTGTCCCACCAGACTCGTGCCGCTCCCACTAGAGTTTGTACGAACATTTTGCACCATAGGGGCATGGGCCAGCAGGCCACTTCACCGGCGCTCTTAAATAAATTGAGATGGTCGTCGGGATCGGTGAGACCATCGTACTTGCCGACTGTTTGGGGCATTTTGGGTTTTTCCTTAATAGGAGCTTCGGCGATCCTACGAGTGAATTTGGACCGGAACGTCGCGTCTACCGGCTTGTATGGTTTGGTAAGTTCATCTTCTTCCACATTTACGGGTTGTGCTGGTGGAACGTTCATACCCGGGGCAGGTCCCGCCATTAGGTTGGAGTTTTCCAACGGGGCTACCCGGGGCCTGACCGCGTTTCCTCTGTCGTGCACGGGCTCAGTTGGCGCTTGGGTATACATTGGTTGTGGAGTTGGAACATTCCACCATGGCGGCATGTAAGCCGCGTATGGCGATTGAGAGCTTCCTTGCGCTGTTCCCTGGAAAGGGTACGCCGAACCCCCGTATGAGGGTAAATACCCGTAAGGGGATGCATATCAATACCCCGGGAAATATACCTGATTTCCTGGCGTGACAGGGGCATTCATTACTCCGGCTGGCATGATGACCGGCTGGTGAGTTGGTGTAGATAACGCCGCCGTGAGCGCTGCTGAGTATAGCGGCGGCATTGGGTTGGAAACCAACGGCTGGTAGTATTGAGGCGTACTGATTTCTGACACTATGGTACTGGGGCTCGCCGAGGTAATGAAAGGGGTGGAGTGGAGGCGTGAAGCCTGTGCAAAAACAGTCGTCACCGGGGTGAATATGTTACTGCTAGCTCCCCCCAACTCCCTTGGTGGTATTTGTGAGGGCATATAGAGAAACGGACTTGTAACCACAGTCTGGGAAGAGACGGTGGTGATACTGTCAAAACCTGGAGGTGGTCCTTCTGCCTCAAACTCTGGATCTAACGACCTCGTAACGGCTGGGGAAGACTGTGGGATGGTACTGGGGTTCGCCCCTAACGCCAAATTACTATTTGTCAACGTTTGACCAGCCGTGTTCTGATCACTTGCCATGAGGTTCTTGTCGCTGAATAGGTCCCACGGATGGCGCCAATGAAGAAACACTGACCTATGCAGTACCTAGGGCTTCAATGATTAGTGACCCGAACGCTTGGCTGCAAAACAGAAACACCGTTAGGACTCGTTACAGGAATGGGGTTATTCCTGTAACCACCCTCCGGCGTGAGAATAAGTATTGGTTTATGAAAGAAGTTTAGGAGAAGAAGATGTATGAGAGCAAGATGATCATACCTTATACGTTTACCTCTATTTATAGGTTTTCCATTAGGGTTTCCTTTAACCTAGGATATATTCCGATAAGTTAGAGATTTACATGATCTCCCCGAAAAGTTGGAGATTTGGTTGTGCAACTTCCATGTAGATATGGAAAGTTCTAGAATAATCATTTGTATTTATATTAATATAATAGGTTGTAACCGGGTCGGGTTGACCGATGCGGGTCACACCTCGTCAGCTTGCAATTCTACCCGACCCGCATTGGCATGTATTAAATTAGCTATTTTTGACTCGAACGTGTAACCCACCCTTTGTCACTTCTAATGTAGAGTAAACAATCTAATTGGTGGATGTAGCTTGTTTCTTTTACATGTACCTCTAATTGGTGTTTGACCCGAGTAGGTGGGGCCATCACATACATCAAAACCACTTGAGATTACAGGTGCAACAGCAAATGATTCACTTTGTGAAGGTTATCTAGACGCAAAGCTCATCTGAATTTGATTATTGAGGGCCACAAAAATTTTCCATGCCACAAGATATCTTTGGAGCAGATTCTTTAATAGAAAATTCCTTACAGTCTACAAATACATTCCATTCTCATTATCTTTATAAGTATAAACTTTGAACAACTAAGTATTATGCACGACACACACTCTAAAAAACGGTAACAATTAGCCAATTAGGTTAAGTTACTGGCCACATTAGAATAGCTGAGCAAAAATTTTGTGGTGCAAGAAAATATCTATAGCAAAAAGTGCAACATCTGGTCTTGATCAAATAAAATAAAAAGCACATCAGTGCTTAAATTAAATACAGTTCAACAATTGAAAAACTGGCTACCTTTAAGTGATCCCTTTGTTCAGAGTATTTAGCAAGGATGGTTGTTCCAGTTGCAGTTGCTTCTTCCAACATTTCGAGATGAGTTACGAGCAGACTTCATTGCTTGTGCTTCGTCATCAAATGTTCTCAAAATACGAGACGATTTACATTCTAATCCATAGTTACAAAAACGTAAATGAAATTTATCAACATAAACGACAGAAATAGTTATACTCAGAAATTAAAATTTAACCTAAATCATATATCAAATAAATAAGGTATCTGAAAGATGAAACCTTTCTAATAATGGAAATCTTATAACCTGTTTTGGAAAAATCAAATTCGGAATTATCAAAATCTCCATGTGAGGTAAGGTACAAGAGTAGTATGTACCTTTGGTTCACCAAATGAGAACAAATTCTCTTCAATCTTCGAAAGGTCCATGATTTACATTAATCGGTTGATTACAAAGGTTCCAATCACCTGAAATCATATCATTCCGTAAATCTAACTGAAATTTTACAAAATACACCAAAGTGCACAGGATAAGCACAATCATCCAACGATGCTTCATCAAACGAATAATGAAAATAAATCAACAACAAATCTAATGATTTTAGGGTTCACCATATACATATCTAATACATAACTCCAGAGCGATTTATCCCCAAACAAATAGAGTTGAAGAAACGTTGGTGAAGAGAAATTGGGACCAAAATTGTTGGAAATTGAAAATAAGAACATAAGACATAGTGTAACAACAATTACCTTCCTTTAACTTTCAACTGTGGTGTAACCCTAACCATAGCTCTGAACTTGGACTGGATTTTTTCTTTTTGAGAATCCGGTGCCACTGTGATGGGGAATGGAGCGGATATCCTTGAACTGCCAAAAACCTCCTCGATTGGCGATTGCACCTGAAATTCTCATACAAGGATGACGGTTTCTACGGAATGAGGAGACCACGAGATAAGGTGAGGGTTTTTATAAGTGCAGTGTAATTTAACTGTCTACCCACGTTCCCAGTTTCATAGTAACCGTGCGTAGTGGAGAAGATAGGCCGCAAACCATGGGAGCGTACACAACTGCCCTGAACTACCACCACAGCAGTTATTTTTGAGAGTTTAAGTGACTGAGATTTAATCTCAGCCAAATCCAATGGTCAAGATTGATTTCAAAGGTAACTTCCACTTAATGGGTTCCATATATATATAATTTTATCAATGGTGGATGCAAAAGGACCTAATTACCCTTGAACTTTGTTAAATTTAATTTAAAGTGGGTTAAGTATTAGCACCGTAGTTTGTTACAGATTGAAATGTTAATATGCTACTAGGTTGTTACTTGTTACTGTTGATGCAACAAACACGGGACCAAGGATGGTAGCTGGGCTGGCCAGGCAAAAGGGCTGAAGGGTTCAGTTTTGCCTAACGCAGGTCGCGGGGTCCCTCCACGTTTGCAAAACGTGGAAGGAGGTTCACTAGTATGTTTGAATTATTTGCTTTGAAGTTCTTTCTCCAAGGCCGGCTCGGATCCAGAAAAGAAAGCAAATAGAATGAATGAGATGAATCTGATGAAGAATTATTTGGAAGTGACAAAGAACTCTTTGAAAGACTAGAGATTAAGGAATCTCTGTGCTTTTCGGAATGTCTTTGAAGTGTTTATGAGTTGTCTTCTTATAGTGGAAGACACCTCCCGAAATGGCATGGACTATACTAGCGAGACCTGTTTGCTTATGGAGGGTTTCCCCTTTTGGGGTTGAAGGCTTTGGACCCCTGGTTAATAGAGTGTGCTTGTGCAGACCTGCTCTGACTTTGTGAGTTGGTGAGCGTGAGTTGGTGGGACGAGGCTCTAGACATGACTAGTTACTGTTTCTCGATTCCCTCATTTTACAGCTTTTCATCCGATGAACCTTTCAACCTTTTAAGCTCTATGCATATTAATAATTTTATTTATCCTTGGGCTACCCCCGTCGTCAGCCCCCCAAGTCAGAGGTTTTTGGGGTATCATGCTCAAAGACTTCTGACTTTTATGCATGTCTTTTAAAGGCTTCAAGGGTTCGTTGTTTGGAGGCTTGAAGGGTTTGAAGCAGTTACTTTTTTGAATTTTGAATTTTAATCGATTTGACAGTTGATTTGACATGTGTCAGGCGGCGGATTGGCAGGGATTATTTATTTACCTTTAATACCCCTACTTTACTCTCATATTTATTTTAACGGTTGCAAAATTTCTTCATTTTTCTTTCAATCATTCACAGTTTTCCTTCCTCAGGTTAGTTTCTCTTCTCCATTTTCACTTTTACTTTGTTCTATCATGGGTGCCCTTAAGGATTTAGCGAGGTCATTCTCTCGGATGACACAAGAGGAAGTAGACCTATTTTGCCTTGAATATGGTATTGATAAAAAGTTTAATCCAACCGCCCCTTCTTGCGATGTTTCTATTGACAAACCGATTCCTGGTTCGATTGCTTTGTATTGTCGCCATTTTCAATGGTCCAATCTTCGTTACCCTTTTTCGTTTTTCGTTCTAAACTTGCTTGAGTATTACCGAGTGTCTTTTGGGCAAGTTCATCCAAAAGGAATGGCTAGGGTTTTGCACTTTGAAGTGCTCTGTCGTGCTCTTGGCTATGATCCCTCTCTGTTGCTTTTCCGGAGGTTTTTTCGTTTAGCCAAAAATGGCGATTGGTTTACTTTTGAAGCGACAAAGGTTGATACTTGTCTCGTTTCATCAATGGTTACAACCCTTGGATCCTGGAAGGATCAGTTTTTCTGGGTTTCTGATTCTATCATTCCTTTCAAAATGGTATGGAGGCGTCCGGATGCTGTTCTCAATGATCCGGAGCCTTCTGAGTCTGAATTGAACGATGCCTTTATTTCAGCCATTCGGGGGTGCCCTTCGAGGGTTCGTCCCTTTCCCGAACATTTGTTAGTGCTTTTAGGGGTTAGTAATATTTGGGCAAAAGCCGATCGGGATCCGGTGTTAATGAGAAATGGCCTTGGTATGCATTTTCCCCTTTTATGCCTTTTTACTTTACTTTGTTTGTGACTTATTTTTCTTTATTTGTTTTTTGCCAGTTATGTCTGCTTTGGATTTTATCAAAAGTGACGACACGTCTGATGTTGTTTTTGAGGATGCCCCGACTGTTCCGGGTGAGAATGTTGTGGTGAGAACTTCCGAGCAAAGGTTTGAGGGCACGGGTTATGCTAATGTTGCCAATGTTAAGGGTTTTACCAAGTCTACTGCCCCTAAGTCTTCAAGTCGCCGATCTTCTCGTCGTTTGCTGAAAGCTGGGCCTCAATCCACTTCCACTGAGCCAGTGGATTTGACTGATGATATTGAGGTTTCGGAGGATCAGGTTGAAGCGGGTGTTGAACAAGATAAGGAGTTGGTTGTTCATGGCAAGAAGGTTCAAGGTAAGAAGGTTACTCCTGTTCAAGAATCTTCAAGCAGGGACGCTGGAGGGTTGGACCCTGAAGGTGTTTATGTGCCTGCTTGGCAAGTGAAGAATGATGATACCTTCAAGGATGCTGCCGTTTGTGAGGATGCTCTTAGTCATCTTGCTCCTCCCTCTGTTCGTGAAACCATTGCTGAGATGGACGATGACTTTATGTTATCTCGCATGGTTTTAACTACTTGCAACCTTGCTGCCATGCTTCCCCAAGGGATTACACGCTTTCGCCAAAGGATGCGGGAGTATGAGGATTTCTCTAAGAAGAAGGACAAAATGAAATCCTCCCTAGCATCGATGAAGAAGGAAGTGGCTGGGTTTGCAGAGAAGGAGGCGGCGTGGAAGAAAGAGGTTGATGATCTGAAGAAGATGCATGCCATTGAGATGGGTGACCTGAGGAAGAGCTTTGAAGCAAATTTGTTGAAGTTGAAGGCTGATCGAGAGGCCTTGTCTGTCCAGCAGCAGGCTTTTCGTGAAGAAAAGGAAGGGTTGAAAGCTTCAGTTGGTCAGGTGACTGCGGACAATCAATGGTTGATCGAGCATGGTTTCCAGCAGGTGGTTACTTACCTTTTGCATTCCAAGGAATTTAACTCTGCCCTTGGTGATGTTTACACAAAGCTGCTGAACCTGGGGAAGCATCAAGGCCTTACTGCTGGCTATAAACTTCATGAATCTGGACAGCCTTTGGAGAAGTCCCCCATGTTTCGCCCCGAGGCTTCTGATATCTTCAAGGCTTCTGTTGAGCAGATGGAGAGGCTAACCTACCCTTACATTCATGAGGTATCCTCTTGCTTTGGTAAGCCTTTGTCTGTTTTACAGGGATTGAAGCCTGAGGGGTTGAATGAGAAGGTTTGTGCTGAGGTTTTGGGTTCTTTGTCGAGAAAGAGGTCTTACTCTGGGGACAGTGATGATACCCTTTCGAGTCTGCCTGAAACTTCGAAGGATGCTGGTTTGGAAACCTCTGCGGTTGGTGGTGAAGAAGGTGCCAAGGTGAAGAAGACTAAGAAAGCCAAAAAGTCTAAGGGTGAAGGTTCTAGGCCCTCTGATAACTGACATTTATTCGTAGCTTTCTTAGCAAACACTTTAATGTTTTGTAATGTTTTAAACAATGTTTAGGTTTTGGGAACCCTTAAGGTTCCTATGGTTGGTTAGGCCTATATGGCCGTTGAACACTAGTTTTATTTGCAAGTCACTAGGGCTTGCTTTGACTATCTTATGAAGGTCTTTTATGGCCTTTCTAACTATGACATGATGGTTGTCGTTGGTGTTTTTGTTTGTTCCATTTGCTTGGTTTATTTTGTGGGGTTTCAACCCTTCAAGCTTTTTGTATAGTTGCTGATGGGTTGAAGCCTTTAACCTTTCAAGCTCAGTATCCGTTGGTTGAACTTTGGGTAGCTTCTGATTTGGTTTGTATGTTTGGTTGATAGGCTTGTTTATTTATTGTCCCTTGTTTTTATTTTCTTGCCTTGTCTTTGTTTACTTTGTCTTTATGTTTTTTACACTTTAAAGGGTTCAGTGCTGCAGTCACTTTGTGTCACACCCTGGCTTTGCAGAAGCGTGGTTAATTTGTGTGACTTCTTAATACCATAGCTTAATCATAACAAAGCTATATGAATTTAAAAACCATGCAAGTCATCCATTAAGTTTTTGAAAACATCATACAATACCATTGTTTTTAACATGCAACCATAACCTTGTTCAGTAACAATACAACTTATAACAAAACATAAACGTGATTTAGGGATTGTGTCTTGTCCAGGTAAGAGACACAACCCTAAACCCTGATGACTTCATGACCAGTGCAGCGGAAAACGTTCCATACCGTGCCAGATCCGTTTAATTTCCTGAAATACATGTGAGTTGAAAAATCAACAATAATGTTGAGCGAGTTCATGCGTAAGTGAGTATGTAAAACCTTTGTGAGTATAAAAATAGTTGTGGTATGTAGCAGTGTAAGAGGACTTGTGATCATCAATGGTTTGCAAGGCCACTGACATATGTGAAGTGCAAATAGGGAGACTCAAACCTAGCAGATTTCGCCACGGCAAAGTATGTGGACAAAGTCACCCCACGGTCCGTTTCTAGTTTGGCCGGGGGCTGGGCTCGCTACACCCAGATAGATCTACCGCTCCTGTCCCTCGGTCCCTCCATGAGGACTAATGGCCCCATGTTGTTCCTATCCACTCACATGATCGTATAACACCTCCTTACGTTAAACATACCGTTGTAAAGTACTCGTAAATCATAGTAACATGTATTTCACCCCCGCAGTTAAGTAAACTGAAAACAGTTAGAGAAAAGGGGGACATGAACTCACAGTGAATGCGTATCTCTACCAAGTGATCCGAATATCCGAAGCTGTGCAACGACCTACAGGTGCTAATTCTATTAGACGGATGGCCGTGCCTTAGCTTTATAACTTATATTTTTAGGAGACGGTTAGACAACCGTTCCGTGTACATACTTGGTATTTTACTTTCCTTCCCAAGGATGGGGGATTTAAATACATGTGTATTTATACTATCTCATTAAGTCCCACTTAATATATTTTTATTTCTCATTCCAAAATATAATTATTTTTCTCAAAAATAATATATTTTCTCTTTACATGATATTTTCCAAAATAATACGTTGACAACATAAGTGTCGGTGAATATTTCCGCGTAATGCGTAAGTTACGTTTTAAATGATTAGGTGGTAATAGAAATTACCGTTGTAACTTTTATGCTTGTCGTATAAGCGTTGGTATTATTTTGGGTTTGACAAGTTAGTAAATATTATTTTTACTCTAAAAATAATATTTATACATTTTCACAAAATAATCATAAACAGTGTTGTGACAAAATATATTTACCGAATATATATATTTATCATGTTTAGTTTTGTGAAAATCCCACCTCCGATTATTTATAAATAAAGTCATGGCGAAATATATTTGAAAACATGTCAAAGTAGTCTAACACTTGTAAATAATTCTAAGTGTTATATTTTTAGAGAATTTCGCCAGAGTTTCCCCTGTAACTGGAGGTGGCCACGCTTTCAAGCGTATCATTTTCTTTTACAAAATCATTTCAACAATTCTTCAAATCAACCAAATCAATTTCCAATACTTCAAACTAGTCGATAAGTATGTAAAATCGCAATATTACATGAACTTGTAGTTTTTCTAAAACTATTATGTAGATCTCGTTGTATTTAGTGGATCTAGGTATAAAATAGTTTATTCTTGCAAAAACCCCGTTTTTGGAACAAATCACTCTTTACAACTTCCGACAATTTTTATAAAAATTGTTATTTTGTCGGATCTTTCGTTTCACAAGTGTTTATACACTTGTAGACTATAAAAATCACATTTGTTAACATGTTAAACAATTTTTATAAAACATGATTTTCTCGACACCCGGTCCTACGAATATACCACTTGTACATACGTAGATCGGCTCGTTTTAAATACTATTTTTCACGTTAAAACATTTTTACACAAGTTCATGTTTCCCGTGTGGTGGAGTTTCACCTTTTAACCCTCGTACAAAAGAAACAAGTGTATGTCAAGATACGTGATCTTAACAAAGTCGGGTTAAACGATGATGAGAGCCACCACATCATAGATCGGGCCATAAAAACCAACATATTCAAATACTACGACATTTACACGCGTTATGTTCTTTTATCCAACGATTTTCACTTTTTAGTAGACTTTAAAGATTCATGAAGCGGGTTACCGACATTTAACCGATAAAAATCCTTTTAACCACTTTAAACATGACTAATAACGAGTTTTAAACAATATACCTCTAGCTCGAGGCTAGGGAAGAAACTAGTCGAATACGGCGTGGATAAAAGCAAACGGTAGAGGTCCTTGGCGTTCCGTTTGTTCCAAGCTTCGTTGTACGTGATCCCCGACACTTGTATGGACTTGGAATGGGTGAATCAAGAACCGAAAAATGGTTGGGTGTGGGTGTGTGGTTCGGCCGAGAGGGAGCAAGGGGGAGGGAGAGAGAGAGTTTTGTGAAGTGTGTGTGTTTGTGTGTGTGAGATGTGAGGGTATTTATAGAGAATGTCGTCTCGGTCTTCGCGAAATCTAATTAAATATTCAAAGGTGTACTCTCCCCGGGTCCCACTAGTTGGCCGATTTCATTAGAATGTAATGGTATCCGGTTCGTTTCCAATCGTTCAGTTACGGTTCAGTTTGGTTAAGTGCGTTAAGTGAGAGGTCTAACCCCGTTAGTTGTTTAATGCATTAGAAAGCGGGTGTTAGGGTAATCAGGGACCCTAACTGGCTCAGAAAATACCAATATTAATTTTGGCAATATTTTTATGTTCCGGGTATTGTCCGGTTGTTCGGTTGGATAGGAATCCGTTAAAGTGCTTAAGATATCCTTTAAGCGTCGTAAGTAATATTTTTTAGCGACACAATTTATTCTGCAAAGTGTCAGGAATAATTCCCCATATTTTGGCACTTTATTTATTAGCTAGAAGCTAGTGTGTTGATAAAAGTGCTGTGTTTCGTGCTTAAAGTATGTTTTAGGCACATCCAAATCTCTGTATCTTATTCCTAGAGACGTAATCATACAACCCTTGTATCCTTACACACACTATGGGTGTAGTAAATAATTCTGGCTCATTCAAGCCTTTAGAGGCAGTGTTTGCCTGATGCTGGTTATATCAGCATGTTCACTGTGTATCCGCTTAGTGCTACTGTGCTTCTTGTGCATCAAGTTTGTCACTAGAGTTCAGTAAATAAATAATGTAGTGACAGGAAAAATCAAAGTATGATGCAGACATGTACATGTATCAACAATCAAGTAGCAGTTTATCAGAAATCTCAGTTAAGCACAGTAATTAGGCAACAGTTAATAGCTAATTAAGTCGTACGGATACCTGGTTTTGTGAGGGTTGTCACATTCTCCCCCCGTTAAATAAATTTCGTCCCGAAATTTAAGTTCTACTTGTAGATGCAGAGTTTTTAGGAAATAAGTGGGGGTATTTCTCTTTCATCCGGTCCTCACGCTCCCAGGTGTATTCAGGACCATGTCTGGCATTCCAGCGAACCTTGACGAGTTTGACACTGCTCCGGCGGGTCCTGTTAACCTTCCAATCTGTGACCTCGACAGGTGCTTCTACGAAGTGGAGCGTGTCGTCAACATGAATCTCGTCGATAGGAATGGCAACTTCAACTTGAGTTGGACTCTTCTTTAAATTGGATACATGAAATGTATCGTGAACACCATTTAATTCAGCAGGTAGGTCCAACTTGTATGCTACGGTTCCAATTCTTTCTAGAATTCTGAAAGGACCAATGTAGCGTGGATTTAACTTCCCACGCTTCCCAAAGCGTGCCACACCCTTCCAGGGTGATACTTTCAATAACACCATCTCTCCAACTTGAAAATCCACATGCTTTCGGTTTGGATCCGCGTAGGCTTTTTGTCTGTGGCGAGCGGCTTCGATGCGTTTAAGAATCTGCGCAATCTTGTCCGTCGTCTCTTGGACGATTTCGGGACCGGCAAGCTGCCTATCACCTGCGTCAGCCCAACATAGTGGTGATCGACACTTGCGTCCGTAAAGGGCTTCAAAAGGCGCGACACCAATACTGGTGTGGTAGCTGTTGTTGTATGAAAATTCGACCAAAGGTAAGTGTTTATCCCAGCTACCGCCCAAATCCATAGCACATGCTCTCAGCATGTCTTCCAAAGTCTGTATCGTTCGCTCGCTCTGGCCGTCAGTTTGCGGATGGAACGCTGTGCTCAGATTCAATTGTGAGCCAAAAGCTTCTTGGAAGGATTGCCATATCCTTGACACAAACCTTCCGTCTCTATCAGAGATGATTGAGAGGGGTACTCCATGTCGTGCTACGATCTCTCTCAAGTAAATTTCCGCAAGTTTACTAGTACTGTCTTTCTCCTTGATTGGCAGAAAGTGTGCGGACTTTGTTAGGCGGTCAACAATCACCCAAATCATATCATGGCCTCTTGGCGTTCTTGGCAGTTTTGTGACAAAATCCATTGAGATTTGTTCCCATTTCCACTTGGGAATCTCAGGTTGTTGCAGAAGTCCCGAGGGCTTCTGGTATTCCGCCTTGACCTTAGCGCACGTTAAACATTTGCTCACGTAAATTGCAACGTCGCCTTTCATCCTAGGCCACCAATAGTAATTTTTGAGATCTTGGTACATCTTATCCGATCCCGGGTGGATAGAGTATCGTGACTTGTGCGCTTCATTGAAAATAACTTCCCTTAATCCACCAAATAGAGGAACCCAAATCCTTTTCTCAAAACATAATGTTCCTTCCTCGTTTGGCACCAATATCTTCTCCATCCCACGGAGATACTCCTTCTCAAGGTTCTCCTCCTTGAGAGCTTCTTTCTGCGCTGCACGAACGCGCGAGGAGAGATCGGTTTGGATTATCATTTCCATAGCCCTAACCCTTAGGGGCTTGATCCTTTCCTTACGACTTAGGGCATCGGCGACTACATTCGCCTTCCCTGGGTGATACTTGATCTCGCAGTCGTAATCGTTCAATAATTCAACCCATCGTCTTTGCCTCATATTCAACTCCTTCTGGTTGAATATATGCTGTAGGCTTTTGTGATCTGTGAAGATTGTGCACTTCGTACCATACAGGTAGTGTCTCCAGATCTTCAAAGCAAAAACCACTGCGCCTAGCTCCAGATCATGAGTGGTATAGTTCTTTTCGTGCACCTTCAGTTGGCGTGATGCGTAGGCGATAACCTTTTGACGTTGCATCAACACGCAACCCAATCCTTGACGCGATGCGTCGCAATATACCACAAAATCGTCGGTACCTTCCGGTAGAGCTAAGATTGGCGCGTTACAAAGCTTGTCCTTCAACACTTGAAACGCTTCATCCTGTTTGATTCCCCAATCAAACTTCTTATCTTTCTGCGTGAGGAGCGTCAACGGTTGAGCGATCTTTGAGAAGTCCTCGATGAACCTTCGATAGTAGCCAGCCAAACCCAAGAATTGCCGAATCTCGGTTGGCGTCTTTGGCGTTTCCCAATCTTTGATCGCCTCGATCTTGGTTGGATCCACGTGGATTCCATCTCCATTCACCACGTGCCCAAGAAACTGCACTTCTCTTAGCCAAAACTCACACTTAGAGAACTTGGCGTACAACTGTTCCTTCTTTAGCAGTTCCAGAATAGTTCTAAGATGTTGCTCGTGCTCAGCCTTCGTCCTTGAGTAAATCAGGATGTCATCGATGAATACGATCACGAACTTATCCAAGTACGGCTTACAAACTCGGTTCATCAAATCCATGAACACTGCAGGCGCGTTTGTCAAACCAAACGGCATAACGAGAAACTCGTAGTGTCCATAACGAGTTCTGAAAGCTGTCGTCGGGATACTCTCCTCCTGTATCCGAAGTTGATGGTATCCAGATCGGAGATCGATCTTTGAATAGAAGCTTGAACCTTGAAGCTGGTCGAACAGATCATCAATTCTTGGCAGGGGATACCTATTCTTGATCGTTAGCTTGTTCAACTCTCTGTAGTCGATGCACATGCGGAAACTTCCGTCCTTCTTCTTGACAAACAAAACTGGAGCTCCCCAAGGCGAGAAGCTTGGTCGGATAAAACCCTTGTCTAACAACTCTTGAAGTTGTGTCGACAATTCCTGCATCTCAGACGGAGCAAGTCTGTATGGTGCCTTAGCCACAGGCGCGGCGCCTGGTACTAAGTCGATGCGGAACTCCACTTGCCTTTGAGGTGGCAAGCCAGGCAAGTCTTCTGGAAAGACTTCTGGGTATTCCCTCACGACAGGGATGTCTTCGATTTTCGGCTCAGCAGCCTTCTTATCCACAATGTGTGCTAGAAAAGCAACACATCCTTTCCTCAAACACTTCCTTGCTTTCAGGCAACTAATCATCCTTAACGGCGTCTCACGCTTTTCTCCATGAACAACAATGGTCTCACCATCACCGGTAGGGATACGAATAACCTTTTCGTGACACACTATCTCAGCCTTGTTTCTCGTTAACCAATCCATCCCTACTACCACGTCGAAGCTTCCCAACTGGACTGGTAGTAGATCTAGAGTAAACTCGCGTTCTCCTAATTCAATCACACAGCCTCTGATCACATCATTGGCTTCTACCAACTTTCCATTAGCCAATTCGATTACGTAGGGAATGTCTAACTTATTAGCGGCTAGCCCAAGTATATTCTTAAATTCTAGTGATACGAAGCTATAGTCGGCACCAGTATCAAACAGAACAGATGCATAACGTTGATTTACAGGGAACGTACCAGTAACAACGTTGGGATCCTGGCGCGCTTCCTGTGCACCGATCTGGAACACCCTTCCACGGGCTTGGTTCAATCCTGGGCAATCCTTCTTGAAGTGCCCAACGTCACCGCAATGAAAACATCCTAATCTTTTTCCATTCCCTGCACCGCCCCCAACTGGCGGGTTGTTTTGATTGGCAGTTCCGGCTTGATTTGCATTGTAGCCTCGGTTATTCCCTTGTGGGCGATTTCCCAAACCACCACGATTATCGTTTCTATTCACATATCCTCCCTGGCCTCCTCGGCCTGCACTAGCCCAACATGATTCCTTTGAGTGGCCCGGTTTTCCACAAGTTTCACAAACTTTCACGTTACAATTTCCAGCATGGTGGCGTTGGCAGTTGTTGCATTTGGGCTGGGTGCCCTGGTACCCTTTCCCTTTCTTGGTACTACCAGCTGATTTTCCCTTCTTTACTGCCATACTGACGCCTTGTTTGAAGTTTGAAAACTTCCTTTTGTTGTCTCCTGAGGACTCAACGTGAGTCTCTGTCTTCTTTGCCTTGACTTCATCGAACTTGTTTAAACGAATTGCCTCCTCAGTGAGAGCCACGCTCAAATCAATGGCTTCCGTAATAGTTGCCGGTCTGGCGGAGGTCACCATGCTAATGATTTGGGGAGCTAACCCCCAAATGAAGCGCTCAATTCGCTTGTATTCAGGCGTGACCATGTAAGGAACCACTTGAGATAGGTCATGAAATCTCTGGACGTATTCTGCAACCTTCGGTCCATCCATCTTTAGGTGCCAAAATTCAGTCTCCAATCTTTGAATTTCTGCACGGGAACAATACTTCTTGCGCATAAGCTCTTTCAATTCGGCCCAAGTCAGGGCGTAGGCGGCAGCTTCGCCTAGTGTTTGCACTTGTAAGTTCCACCAAGATAGGGCTCCGTCTAGAAACAGCCCTGAGATGTAAGTGACCTGCTGGTCGAGCGCACATTTGCTCATGCGGATGGTGGAATCAGTCTTCTCTGCCCAGCGAACGAAAGCAACAGCACCTCCTGTGCCGTCGAAGTTGATGGGCTTACAGTCCAAGAATTGTTTGTAGGTGCACCCTGCACATACATCATATCATAGGAACGGCATTAGCATTTGCTAAAGGAATCCATTTATGCCATGGTATGTCTTAATGACTTAGGTTTACCATGTGGAGGATTTTGGTTGCCGTTGATGTCCGTGTTGCTTCCGCTGGGTCCTTCTTGCGAGGCAGCATACTGAGCAATGGCGGCAGCAATAACTTGCTGTAGTTCTTCAGGAGTAGTGGGCATCGGCTGCGGTTGACGTCTTGGTGCCATCTTCTAAAGATGCGTACGTCGATTAGGCCATAATAACATACGTATATAGTAATAGTAATAGCATATAACATCTCATGTTATCAATATATCACACACAACATCCCATGTCCCAACATCCCATGTCACAAATATCATACATACAACATCCCATGTCACAAAACATAAATAAGCAATCAAGTGAAACAGATATGGTGAGAATACGGCGATTGTTATATATCGAGACCATAAAGTGTAGCAAGTGTGTCAGCACGTCACTGTATCATACAATCATAAATCAAATAGGGGCTACATCACCCCTGTCAAAACAACATCACATCAGTGTCACATACAACCAGTACAACAACAAATATCAGCAAAAATCTGTATCGTCAGATGGTCTCCAAAAATCTGTGCAGTCACAATCGCGGTCGTCTCACCATCGCCTACCACTACAGTACCAATGAGCCCTATGCGGATGGGGGTGGGGGAGGGGGAAAGTGAGCGAAAAGTAAGCGACGTAAGTGGTACCAGTCCTCCTCCATCGCCTGCTGAGTACGGATCATGGACGCAACCTGCTGCTCCAAGGTCGAAAGTCGGGCAGCAATGTCAGGAGGAAATGATCGAAAAGGCTGAAATGACGAAGATGTCTGACCAAGATATGGACCAAAAGACAACTGAGCTCTCTCGAGCTCCTGGAGTCGCTGTGAATGAGACTCGTGCTGGTGTACAAACGACATCAAAAGATCCTCAATAGTATGGCCCAAATGAAATGGGTGGTATGGATCTGTGGGTGGTATCGGTGAGGAAGATGACCAAAGTAATGGTGTGCTGGTAAGATCGATAGGTGCAACAGAAGATGGGATAGATGCTATCTGAGGCATGAATGGCATGGTCGTCGGTACATGACCGAAAGGGTGGGCTGAAGAGCCCTCTCCAGGCCCCGCTGGAGGAATAAACGGTGGGATCTGAAAAGAGAACTCAGTATGATGTGTGCCAGTGTGATGTGGGGGAAACGGTGGAACATCCTCGTCCGCCGGTATCCACCCGTGCTGTGCCTCCTCATCTGGAGGATCCATGTGCTCAGCAAAAAGAGCGTGCTCGGGCTCGATGGGTAAAGGATCGATAGGAGCAATAACGGGGTCAACAGGTGCAATAACAGGATCGACAGGTATGTCACCAACGGGTAAAGGAACAATGGGATCAGCAGCAACATGATCGCCCTCGATCACAGGAACACCTACAGGGGGAACAGCGTCAACAGGCTCAAGAGGAAAATCAGCATGAACAGGGTCATGCTCAGGTAAAGGGTCAAAAGCAGCTGCCTGCTCTGGGGCTATGGCAGGCTCAGGGTCGTCGAACGCCATGTCAAAGTCAAAATCTGGGTCAATGGGATCGATAGGATCATCAGGGTCCTCTATATGCTCATCCATAGGAATATACTCGATATCATGGTCAGGATCAAATCCTGAAGGGAAAACAGGGTCAGAATCCTCGATCTCATCATGCTCAAACGCGTAGCTCGGAATAGGGGCAGCTGAAGACGCCTGATCAGGGTCTGAGTCGTGAATAAACTGCTGCGCGCTCGCCCCACGAGATGATACAGATGCCACAGACTCTAAAGAGTCCGGGACTGGTGAGTGAATGGGCGAGTCTCCAGCTGGAGCGTCAGCTATCATCAAGAGACCGCCAGCAGGTAGAGGAGCTACGTCAGGATCCTCGTCCTCAAATGGCTCGTCCTCGTAAAGCTCGATGTCGCCGTCGGCATCGGCGTCTGGCATAAGCTCATAAGCAGGGTAAGCAGCAAGAGGAATCGGTGCCGGAATCGCAACAATAGGGAGGTACTCAGCAGGGTCGCCATCAATGGGCTCATAGGCATCCTCGGGTAAGGCGAAGGGTAAGGGGTCATCAGCGTGCTCATCGGCGTCGCCAGGTAACGCGAACGGCTGGAAGTCGTCGTCGTCGGTGCTAGTATAGTCTGAGGTGTGCACCTCATGCTCCGAAGACATAACATCGTCTGACACTAACGGTAGGGGTCCAGTGGTACCTGATCCACCTGTAGCTGGTGAATCCATGGGTCTGTAACATAACACAGAATAAGCACAAAATCAGTGAATCAAATAGTCACATAAGTTACCAGATAATAATCACATAATCCACCTAGTCCCACTAGCCTCCCAGCCTCTCAGACTGTCCTTCCTAGTCTCACTAGCCAACATTCCTAGTCCCACTAGCCAACACTCCTAGTCCCACTAGCCAACACTCCTAGTCCCACTAGCCAACACTCCTAGTCCCACTAGCCTGATCCTCAGCCTCCCAGACTGAGCCTAAAATAATGAATAATACGTGCTCAACATTTGTTTGTAAAAAGTTTGTGGATCTGGACTTAAGTGGTATGCAGAAAAATGTTTTCGTGAGAGCCCTAGTGATCATAGTCTAGACTCGAGAATGAATCCTAGTTCGCTATGATCAGAGCTCTGATACCAAGCTGTCACACCCTGGCTTTGCGGAAGCGTGGTTAATTTGTGTGACTTCTTAATACCATAGCTTAATCATAACAAAGCTATATGAATTTAAAAACCATGCAAGTCATCCATTAAGTTTTTGAAAACATCATACAATACCATTGTTTTTAACATGCAACCATAACCTTGTTCAGTAACAATACAACTTATAACAAAACATAAACGTGATTTAGGGATTGTGTCTTGTCCAGGTAAGAGACACAACCCTAAACCCTGATGACTTCATGACCAGTGCAGCGGAAAACGTTCCATACCGTGCCAGATCCGTTTAATTTCCTGAAATACATGTGAGTTGAAAAATCAACAATAATGTTGAGCGAGTTCATGCGTAAGTGAGTATGTAAAACCTTTGTGAGTATAAAAATAGTTGTGGTATGTAGCAGTGTAAGAGGACTTGTGATCATCAATGGTTTGCAAGGCCACTGACATATGTGAAGTGCAAATAGGGAGACTCAAACCTAGCAGATTTCGCCACGGCAAAGTATGTGGACAAAGTCACCCCACGGTCCGTTTCTAGTTTGGCCGGGGGCTGGGCTCGCTACACCCAGATAGATCTACCGCTCCTGTCCCTCGGTCCCTCCATGAGGACTAATGGCCCCATGTTGTTCCTATCCACTCACATGATCGTATAACACCTCCTTACGTTAAACATACCGTTGTAAAGTACTCGTAAATCATAGTAACATGTATTTCACCCCCGCAGTTAAGTAAACTGAAAACAGTTAGAGAAAAGGGGGACATGAACTCATAGTGAATGCGTATCTCTACCAAGTGATCCGAATATCCGAAGCTGTGCAACGACCTACAGGTGCTAATTCTATTAGACGGATGGCCGTGCCTTAGCTTTATAACTTATATTTTTAGGAGACGGTTAGACAACCGTTCCGTGTACATACTTGGTATTTTACTTTCCTTCCCAAGGATGGGGGATTTAAATACATGTGTATTTATACTATCTCATTAAGTCCCACTTAATATATTTTTATTTCTCATTCCAAAATATAATTATTTTTCTCAAAAATAATATATTTTCTCTTTACATGATATTTTCCAAAATAATACGTTGACAACATAAGTGTCGGTGAATATTTCCGCGTAATGCGTAAGTTACGTTTTAAATGATTAGGTGGTAATAGAAATTACCGTTGTAACTTTTATGCTTGTCGTATAAGCGTTGGTATTATTTTGGGTTTGACAAGTTAGTAAATATTATTTTTACTCTAAAAATAATATTTATACATTTTCACAAAATAATCATAAACAGTGTTGTGACAAAATATATTACCGAATATATATATTTATCATGTTTAGTTTTGTGAAAATCCCACCTCCGATTATTTATAAATAAAGTCATGGCGAAATATATTTGAAAACATGTCAAAGTAGTCTAACACTTGTAAATAATTCTAAGTGTTATATTTTTAGAGAATTTCGCCAGAGTTTCCCCCTGTAACTGGAGGTGGCCACGCTTTCAAGCGTATCATTTTCTTTTACAAAATCATTTCAACAATTCTTCAAATCAACCAAATCAATTTCCAATACTTCAAACTAGTCGATAAGTATGTAAAATCGCAATATTACATGAACTTGTAGTTTTTCTAAAACTATTATGTAGATCTCGTTGTATTTAGTGGATCTAGGTATAAAATAGTTTTATTCTTGCAAAAACCCTGTTTTTGGAACAAATCACTCTTTACAACTCTG
Source organism: Helianthus annuus (assembly GCF_002127325.2). NCBI lineage: Eukaryota > Viridiplantae > Streptophyta > Magnoliopsida > Asterales > Asteraceae > Helianthus > Helianthus annuus. Next base: position 141,444,188 of record NC_035446.2, on the reverse strand, counting down.
ACAATTTTATAAAAATTGTTATTTTGTCGGATCTTTCGTTCACAAGTGTTTATACACTGTAGACATAAAAATCACATTTGTTAACCAATGTTAAACAATTTTTATAAAACATGATTTTCTCGACACCCGGTCCCTACGAATATACCACTTGTACATACGTAGATTCGGCTCGTTTTAAATACTATTTTTCACGTTAAAACCATTTTACACAAGTTCATGTTTCCCGTGTGGTGGGAGTTCACCTCTTTAACCTCGTACAAAAGAAACAAGTGTATGTCAAGATACGTGATCTAACAAAGTCGGGTTAAACGATGATGAGAGCCACCACATCATAGATCGGCCATAAAAACCAACATATCAAATACTACGACATTTACACGCGTTATGTCTTTATCCAACGATTTTCACTTTTTAGTAGACTTTAAAGATTCATGAAGCGGGTTACCGACATTTAACCGATAAAAATCCTTTTAACCACTT